>NW_004444118.1:832782-849476 GCF_000243295.1 Trichechus manatus latirostris | reverse complement strand
GCTACATGGCATAAACACAATACAAACAATAAGTAACAATGCACAAGCACCAGAGAGAGACTAGATAAATTGGAGCTCCTGAAAATCAAACACTTATGCTCATCAAAACACTTCATCAAAAGTGTAAAAAGACAACCTACAGACTGGGAAAAAATTTTTGGCTATGACAAATCCGATCAGCGTCTAATCTCTAAAATGTGCAAGACACTGCAAAACCTCAACAACAAAAAGACAAATAACCCAATTAAAAAATGGGCAAAGGATATGAACAGGCACTTCACCAAAGAAGATACTCAGGTGGCTAACAGATACGAAGAAATGCTCACGATCATTAGCCATTAGAGAAATGCAGATCAAAACTACAATGAGATATCATCTCAACCCAACAAGGCTAGCATTAATCCAAAAAACACAAAATAACAAATGCTGGAGAGGTTGTGGAGAGACTGGAACACTTATACATGTTGGTGGGAATGTAAAATGGTACAACCACTGTGGAAATCGATTGGTGCTTCCTTAGAAAGCTAGAAACAGAAGTACTATATGATCCAGCTATCCCGCTCCTTGGAATATATCCTAGAGAAATAAGAGCCGTCACACAAATAGATATATGCACAACCATGTTCATTGCAGCACTGTTCACAATAGCAAAAAGAAGGAAACAACCTAGGTGCCCATCAATGTATGAGTGGATAAACAAATTATGGTATATGCACACAATGGAATATTACACAACAATAAAGAACAACGATGAAGCTGTGAAACATTGTATAACATGGAGGAATCTGGAGGTCATTATGCTGAGTGAATTTTAGTCAGTCACTGACAAATATTATATAAGAGTGCTATTATAAGAATTCAAGAAAAGGTTTAATCATAGGAGAAAATATTCTTTGATGGTTATGAGGGTGTGAAGGGAGGGTGAGGGTGGGGAGGGAGGGTGAGGCTTATTTACTAACTAGATAGTAGATAAGAATTATCTCAGGTGAAGGGAAGGACAGCACACACTACAGGGGAAGTCAGCACAACTGGACTAAACCAAAGCTAAGAAGTTTCCTCAATACAGTCAAATACTCTGAGAGACAGAGTAGCATGGATAGGGGTCTGGGGACCATGCTTTCAGGGGACCTCTAGGTCAATTGGCATAACAAAGCTTATTAAGAAAATGTTCTGCATCCTACTTTGGTGAGCGGAGTTTTAAAAGCTTGCAAGCAGCCATCTAAGATGCATCAACTGGTCCCAACCACCTGGAGTAAAGGAGAATAAAGAACACCAAAGACACAAGGAAAATATTAGCTCAGGAAACAGAAAGGGCCACATAAACCAGAGACTTCATCAGCCTAAGACCAGAAGATCTAAATGGTGCCTGGCTACCACCAATGACCTCCCTGACAGGGAACACAACAGAGAGTCCCGGATGGAGCAGGAGAAAGGTAGGGTGCAGAATTCAAATTCTAGTAAGAAGACCAGACTTAATGGTCTGACTGAGATTGGAGGATCCCCGGAAATCATGACCCCTGGATTCTCTATCAGCCCAGAACGAAAACAATTTCTGAGGCCAACTCTTCAGACAGGGATTGGACTGGACTGTGGGACATAAAGTGATACTCGTGAGGAGTGTGCCTCTTAGCTCAAATAGATACAAGAGACTAAACGGGCAGCTTCTGTCCGGAGGTGAGATGGGAAGGCAGAGAGGGTTAGGAGGTGGTGGAATGGACAATGGGGAATCAGGGGTGGAAAGGAGGACTGTGCTGTCACAGTATGGGGAGAGCAATTAGGGTCACATAACGATGTGTGTATAAATTTTTGTATGGGAGACTAACTTGAAACGTAAACTTCATTTAAACTACAACAATAAATAAATAAATAAAAATTTCAAGGTACACTCTATTCTCAAGGAGAGCAGCCTCTCTCAAGAGGCATGTGGCAGGGGTCAGCCCATCAAAAGTTGGGTCAGGGAGTAGGAAGAAATGGAGCTTGTGACCATATAGCTCTGGAATTGTTCACAGGAAGGATTGGTAGAACAAACTGAAGTTGGGGCTTGTTGCCTGGGAAGTTAGAGGCAGCTCTGTGTCTCCTTGTTAAGCAGGGGCATCGTGTAATTACCCCCAAAATCCACTTGAACTGATTTGGAACCCAGAATACACATCTTTTATATATATATATTTTACAGTTCTAATTCCCGTTCATTTGTCTTGCAGGTATTACCACCATTGAGTTAGCTGAAGCTTAATGGGTCCATGATCCCTTAAGAACTTTCCTGGAACATATAATCCCCTATTATAGAGAGACTTGATTTTCAATTATACTTTCCCAGTTCCAAGCCCCAACAACTGCCTCTTCTCTTTCCTTTATAACTGTAATGAGCAGACACTTCCCACCCCTTCTGAGATCCCCCATAATTTACTCCCCCTGCTGCCCCACCACCACCCAGCTTGTCTCTTCCTCTCATATAGCAGTGCAGAGAAAGTACAAAGAGTTGGGATTGTGTCAGGGCTTCCTTGCATAGGGTACAGTTTGGTTTTGTTTTTTTTTAACAGACTTGCTGTGTTTTATGTGATTGTGTATTTGGTTATAGCAGCCAAAAGCCCCTAGGCATGATTACCTATAAATTACAATAAAAAATAATAGTAATGCCTCTCATTACTATGATTATTATGATTAGTGATGTGCTGGGTGGCCCTGGCCCAGGCCTGCCAGGAATAAGGCCTGGAAGAAGCAAAGTAATGCCATGTAGAGACAGATTCAGCCTGTTGGTGGCAGCAGGAGTGGTGATTGGGGATGGTAGAGCGCATGGAGGATGCTAGTCAGGAAGACTTAAGTCTGTTGGAGTCTTCAGGCCCAGCTTCCTTGGAGTTCTGGCTTCAAATTCCAGAGAAGTTTGGGGCTGAGAGAGTGAAGCCCTATTGAAAACAGAAGAGGTAGAGTTTCTGAACTCTTTTCTGAATAGAAGTTAAGGACATTGACTTAGGGGCGAGGCAGTGCTAAGTGTGTCTCAGTCCTGACCCTTACCAGCTGTGGATCACATAGCAAGTAAGTATGAACCTAGCTCTGGTCACCAAAGCCAATGTTCTTAGCCAAGGCGACATGCTGCCTTGGGCACGTTACCTACTCTTTGAGCATCGTTGTCCTCATCTGTAAAATGAGTGAAACAATATGTGTGCAAAGCACTTAGCATAGTGCCTGGCATGTAGTATGCACCCAGGAACTGTGTGCTGCTCCTTATTATTAGGACAGGACTCCTTTGCCCTCATGACTCTTCTCTAGCTACTCTTTGCCTCTCTCATCTGTTCCCATCATCTGACTTTTTTCCTTCATGGAGAACCCAGCCAGTAAGCACTCTTTGAGCCCTTCTGGACTCAGAGCCCTCCTCAGGCACTGCGAAGAGCCACAGGAAAAGGAGGAACTTTCCCCCTGTTCTCAGAGCATCCCCAGGCCAATGCCAGTGTCAGAAGGTCAGGATGCACGCAAATGAAAAAGGCTCAAAATCCAAGGAAGAAAAACATACAAATCTGTGCACCATGCTACGGCTCCAAGTAACACAAATGATTCGTTAAGTAACTGCATATTCAACCACTCCGTAGATATTGGTTATACTCAGCCTCGTACTGCTCCCAAGGTAAACAAAGGCAATAAAAGCCTAGCTGTGGCCTTGTAAGGGATGAAACTCCTTTTACTATACCGCAGACCCCAAATGGCAGCCAACAGTCAAGCACCATTTGCAGTGAAGTGCTCCAGTGGCTGTCCAGGCTCTTGTCAGGGGTAGTGTAGGGGTGGAGGTGTGGCTTCAGGGCCTTTCAGGTTCCATCCCTTCCCAGGAAGGACAGGAAGGACATGACAGGAAGGACAGTAGGAGTGCAGAGGAGAGGGTGCCCCTGAGGCCCGATTTTATGAAGAGCTGGGACTTGAGCTGAGTCAGGAAAGGATGAGGGTAGCAGTTGGTGGATGGGATAGAAGAGGAGGACAATCGCACAAGTTGGGGATAGAGAGGACAGTGAGGAGATGACCTCAGCAGCAAAGCAAGTGTGAGGTGTGTGTTGACAAAAGATGGGAGTAGATGGGTCAGGTCAGATATACAAGGTCCGTGTCATGGATTTAATTGTGTCCCCCCCCCAAAATGTGTGTCAGCTTGGCTAGTCTGTGATTCCCAGTATTGTGTGATTGTCCACCATTTTGTCATCTGATGTGATTTCCTATGTGTTGTAAATCCTACCTTTATGATGTTAATAAGGTGGGATTAGTGGCAGTTATGTTAATGAGTTAGGACTCAATCAACAAGATTAGGTTGTATTTTAAGTCAATCTCTTTTGAGATGTAAAAGACGGGAGTAGAGAGACCTGGGGACCTCAAACCAGCAAGAAAGTAGACCCAGGAGCATGTGTCCTTTGGACCTGGGGTCCCTGTGCCGAGAAGCTCCTAGACCAGGAGAAAAATGAGGACAAGGACTTTTCCCTAGAGCTGACAGGGAGAGAAAGCCTTCCACAGGAGCTGGCACCCTAAATTCAGACATCTAACTTCCTAGACTGTGAGAGAATAAGTTTCTCTTTATTAAAGACAACCACTTTTGGCATTTCTGTTAATAGCAACACTAGATAACTAAGACAGTCCTGATATCCAGAGTGAAGAACTTAGACCTTAAGGAGTCAATGAAAGTTTATGCAGATGAGTGTTGTCATCCTCCCTTTCCTCATGATTCTTCATTGCCCAAGTTCCCTTGTTCTTCAACAATCAGCTCAGATCCCTTCTCTGGCAGCTAGCACTTTCTCTTCTGCATGCCCACAGCTTTTTATCTGTGTCATTCTGAAGGTCCTGATCACCTTGTTCCTTGTATTGTAGTTATTTATGATCTGTCTGTATAGACTGTAAACCACTTGAGAGCAAAATCCACATCAGATTCACCTGATCTCCTCCACCATGCCTAAAACAGTTTTTTGCACATTGTAGATACCTTAGTTGGGGTTAATTTTTTTCAACATTACAAATTCACTCCAGCTTGCTCAAATGGGAAAGCTCAAATTATAAGAAAGCAAGAGACAGGCTCCTGAATGTAGGAAATGAAATATAGGCATGCCTCTTGGGAACTGGAGCTGGAGGGGCTACCAGAAACCAAAGTGCTCTCATCTCTCCTTCTTTCCAGTGCTGCATGATTTCTCCTACCTCTTCTTCTCTTTGCATCTCTTCGTTTCAGTTTCAAAAGAGACAATCTGGCTGGTTCATCAGCAGGTTCTGGGTCTGGTGTCCAACCTAATATAATAAGCCATGGCTGTAGGGTGGGAGGTGTCAGGTCCTCTAGAGCATGTTGGGTTTGTCATTCAAGGGTCTGTGTCTGGGGAAGGCAAACTGACTGATGTGTAGGTATGATAGGGATTCATCAAATATTTGCTAAACAAATGGAAGAATGAATGAATGCTACTTAAGGGAAATTATTCTACAAACTGCATGCAGAATGGGTTAGAAGGCTGGGACTCTGGAGTCAGGTAGAACTGTTAGGAGACTTTCGTGTATCTCAGAATGAGATGGTTAAGGCCCAGAAAATGGAAGTGGTGCTGAGGACAGAAACAATGCATGTATAGGCAAGATGAGGTTTGTCAAAAAACATTCCAAGTTTTCTATTCTTATTTTCTTTATCCTTCTATCCTTCCTTCATTTCCTGGGCTCAGAGATCACCCTCTTCTCATAACATAGAAATGGGGAAAGGTGTGCATGTGTATGTATAACTTTGTATATTTATTAGCTTTCAAGGATGTGGAATATTTCAAGCAGTTCCAGCTAGATGCAGGAGGAAGGGGTTGAATGCTTTAAAGGGAGCCCTTAAATTTGAAGTCTATACATTTATCCCTCACCTCCACTGGTGAACCCAGAGCATACTCAGAAACCTCTCTTCAAAAAAAAAATAACAGAAATTTTTCTTTTCTTCTTTTTTTTTTTTTTAAGCTACCATGTTTCTGGAGAATTGGAAGAGACTACAGATGCGACTGGGCTACTTCTGGGACCTGACCGGTATAGAAGAGGAAGAAGTGAGTTCTCTTGCATCCTTCCCTGGGTCCTTGCTTTGCTTTGACCCCAGAAATAGACTGTCTTGAGTGAGATAGCCGCTTTTGTTTGCTGTCACGTCAGCCCAGTCACTGAGCTGAGTCTCACTGTGGCTGCTTTTTTAAAAGTTTGGCTTCATGAAATAAGCCATGGTTGACTTGCACTTAGGCAAGTTCAAATCCCCTCTCTTCCTTTGAGTGTAAGACATTTGACCTGAAGGGTAGCCAGATGTCCCAGTGTCCTACCCTGGGAAAAGAGATCGCACAAGAGGCAAGCTTTGCAGTAGCCTTGAGGTTTAGGTCAATATGCTTCTACTTTCCGTATCATTCGCGCATAGGAATCACTCCAATATGACCCAGGGCATATATGTGTCAAAATGCCTCTGTGACCCTACCTAGGTATAAGGGAGAAGCATGGATGCTAGATACTGGTTGCCTTTGATGCCGGTAGAAAAGCAAAGAACCATCAAACCACTATAGTGTAAGCCAGTGTGTGGTGTGAAAATGGAATGTGAGCCAAGTGGAAGGAGTAAGTTCTTCTAGAGTGTAGTTTTCTGGACAGATGACGTTTCAAGAGTGAAAACAAACCAGCCTTCCCTCAGGGTTCTTTTGAGAACGGGGTCCCCAGTCTTGATGTCGATGAGTTGACTGTGAGAAGTGTGTGCATGGTTGCTCACAGTTATCTATTCCTACTCTAACCCCTCCTTTTCCAGACAGCAGCTGCATTCCCACTCAACCCTTTATCCCCTCTTATTGCACTTCCAACCTTAGCTAGCCCACTCTGTTTAGACCACTAAAACTTCCAAGGGCTACTTGTACCGTATGTCATCATTGATTGAACAGCAAGTGTGAATATGGGGTAGGAACCCCCACCAGCTAACCTTTGTAAATGGGGGGTTGAGAACAGTGTCTAGAAGGACCAGGAGGCTCTCTTAGTTGCCTGAGGACCCACTTGCAAAGACTGACCACAAACATTATGACAATTACATGGACAGCGGGCTTTTTCTTTACTCTAAACAGTAATCGATGAGCCTTGGCTTGAATTCAGGATGTCTGGCTTTGTGGCCCTGATGTTTTATGACCAAGCAAGTGAAATTCCAAATTTAGTCTTGTTTTGAAGCCTCTGTGGCTCCCTATGTCTGTGGTGTGACATCATTTCTGCTCCTTAATGCTTTAATTAGTCAGCTCACCTTTGAGCAGAGGGGTTGAGAAGCAATGGTGTCTACAGAGCAGCCTCATGGAATAGAATCTACTAATCCAAGTTGTGTTGCCTCAAAGTGTTAGAAGCAGAGGTGTGGTAGTGTGGCTTCTTCCTGCCTACCTTTGGTTTTCATGTAATTCCATCCCACTCCACCCCATGGCATTCCTGGGTAATGAGTGCGTGTACCACTCTATTCTATTCCAATGTGTTGGCCATATACCTGGAAACTAACGCCATCAAGGATTCTGTGGCAAATGAGAGAATGTACATACGGATTCTACCTTCAGAGAAGATACAAATTAGTTAGGAAGATAAGCAGCAGAGAGTAATAAAGACAATTTCATTTCTGGGAGGGAAGATGTCCAAACTAGCACTTTCAATAGTAAGAGCTACAGCAGTTTGACTGTGTGGGTGATGTAGTCGGAACATCTTTGTCCTGTCGGTCTCATTTGATTTAGCTGAAATATGTCAGAGAGAGAGAAAAAAGAGATCGACTAAGAGACAGACAGTTGTGGCTGGGTGTGGGGAGGTGGGAGGGGGATGCAGTTCCTACTTTCCTAATGCAGGAGGCAAGGATAGTTCCAAAGAGAAGAAGAGACATCGTGGCATCTAAGCCTGCCTGGGGCTGGAGACAGGCTAAGTGCATCTTAGCTGAGCTGAGAAAGTTAGAAGGTCTCTCTGTTAGAGAGGAAGTATAAACACACGTACATAAAGGCTTCAATTATGACTCAATGCCCTAGAAATCTCAGGAACAGGCCCCTGGCATGAGTGGGATTATAATCCATTTCTCATTCTGTAAGCAGATTTCCTGTTTTCTATTTAACCCAGTGAACCATGCCTGGTAATCTCCTGGGAGGTACATGGTTTGAGGAAATCATGTGCAGTCTAAGAGTGGCCTGGCAAAGACTGGGCTTACCCCTGGCACAAGGAGGCATTCCTGATGGGCTCTGAGTGAGGTTTCTGGAAGGCCCATCGGTTCTAGGCCACGGTTGGTGTGCCATCCTGTGCCCCTCCCAGGGCCAGGCTTGGCTGAGAGGAAGGGCAGCCAGACATGTCTTTTTCTTTCATGCATTTATATTTCAGACTTGTACATCAAACATACTTGGGATTCAGTTCAATTCTGAACATAGTCATTAAGCACCTACTATGTACCAGGTTTTGGGGGCATGGTGGGATGGTGAAGTCTCTGGGTAGCACAAACAGTTAAGCACTGGGCTACTAACCAAAAGACTGGTGGTTTGAACTCACCCAGAGGCACCTCACAAGAAAGATCTGGCAATCTGCTTCCAAAAAATCACAGCCATAAAAACTTTGTGGAGCACAGTTCTACTCTGAAACACATAGGGTCGCCATGAGTGTGACTGTATGGCAACTTGTTTTTTTTTTTCATTTTTTGGTTGGGGGTGACAAATATTGCACTAATGCAGGCATAGTCTCTGACTTTCAAAGGGTTACATTCAAAGGAGCGTTGTTTGGTCTCTAAATATTTAGAATACAATGGAGAGTATGTGAGAGAAATTCCTCTGGCCAAACGTAGGAAGAGGAAATGCATTTTTTTAAATCAGGGTTTGAAGGCTGGGTAAATTTCAATGAGCAGCAGCAGGAAGAAAGGGCCCCCAAGGAGGAAACAACAAGCAGAAACCTTGGGCTGGGGAAGCTCGGGGTGTGGATAAGAAATGCGAAATGTCCAGAAAATCTAGTTGGCTGCAGGGGACAGGAGTTGGAATGCAGTGGAGGACAAAGCAGCAAGTGTAGGCTGGTGGCCAGATATGGGTGGGTAACGATTGCTAGTTTGGGTCTCCTGGAGGCCATGCAGGAGGCAGGTGTGACTTGTGTAAGAGCACTATGACTTATATGAAGTGTTGTGGGCAGTTTTAACTTACGTTCTTAAAGTGAGGGGCAGGAGGATGCAGATATTAATTGAGGGTTGGGAAGAGAGAGGCAGGGGTGCTTGACGGTTAAGACTGGAATTCTTTTCTATTTTAACCAGACATCTTTTCCAGGGGTATCCCCGAGGTCAGCTGTTGTAACCCAAGAAATCATTCTTCCCTGTGGTCTTTACTTACCTCCTCAGAGGGAGGGAGGGTTCTGCCTAACATCTAGACCCAAGCACACTCACCCTCTGTCCCTCCCACCTGGGGTGTCCCCTAACACACAGCCCACCCCAGGAGGAGGAGCCCTGCTGACACAATGGTTAAACACTTGGCTGCTATTGGAAAGGCTGATGGTTAGAACCTACCGAGTGGCTCTGTGGGAGAAAAGACCTAGCAGTCCCTTAAAGATTACAGCCTGGAAAACTCTATGGGACAGTTCTACTCTGTAACACAGGGCTGACAAAATCGACTCGATGGCACCCAGCAACAACACCACCACCCCAGAAGACGTGGGGCAAGCAGGTGTCTCAAGTCCAGGTTGTAAACCAGGGAAGGGGTGGAAAAAGACTGGAGACCGCCTTCTTACCAGGACAGAGGAGGAGTGAGCAGCCAAACCCAGGAGACCTCCCCCGCACTATGTCTGTGCAGCCCCTGCATAGGGGCCCCTGTGGAACTAGCTGGGATACCTGGGTGGGACTTATTGAAAGACTCCTTTAGGTCCAGTCTATACTTGAAACAGGGAGACCTGCCAGGCCTCAAAAGTCTTCTCTCTGAAGTGGAGTACCCTCCACTCAGTGGACCTCTCTTGCCCAGTTAGTTTTTGTCACATCAGATCCCAGGTACTCCTGGGACTTCTTGGAGAGTGTGGCTTTATCTGAACACAGACATCCTGCCTCTCCATCTCGCTCCCAACCCTCACCTATCAGACCAGATTTAAACATTCTTAATGGCTTCCTAAGGAGCTCTGGTGGCTCCTAAGTGCAAGGTTGGCTTTTGGAACCCACTCAGAGGCTCCACAGGAGGAAAGATTTGGTAATCTGCTCCCGAAAGATTACAGCTTAGGAAGCTCTATGGGGCAGTTCTACTCTGTCCCGTGGAGTCACTGTATGTTGGAATCTACTCGATGGCACCTAACAACAGTGGCTTCCTAGCACAAAGGAGACCAAATCCCTTGCCTACCTGTGACCTCAACTCATATCTTTCTCCTCCTTGCTCAGACCTCCTAGCCACCTGGGCCTTCCTTCTGTCCCTCTAACATGCCCAGCTCGGTCTGGTCCAAGCCTTTGCACTGGCTGTTCTCTCTGCCTAGAATCCTCCTCTCCAGTGGTCTCCACATAGCCTGCTTTTTCTTGGCTTTCCCATTTCATTTGAAATGTTACCTTCCTCACATTGGCCTTCCTTGACTTCCCAATGGAAGAAACCACCCTGATTTATTTTCTCTGTTGTTTTTATCCTCATCTGCTAACTTCTTATTTGTGTGTTTGCTTGCTTACTATTTACCTTCCTCCACTTGAAGATAAGTTCCACGAAAGGAACTTGTCCATAGGACGAGTGCTGGAGTCCCAGGAAAGAGCTTGGAGAGTAGTAGGTGCTTGGTAGCTCTTTGCTGGAGACATCTGTGAAGTGTCTCTCTGGATTTACCTCTTTAGATCAGTGAAGGTTGGTCCTGAGCTGGCCTGGGTCCTTCCTGAAGAGACTGACCAGGTGAAAGTAGCTTTGAGAAAAAGTTTCCAGAGTCTTGGCGGGAGGGATTATGTATTTGTGCTGATTTTGGCATCAGACCGCCCATCCAGGAGGTCATGTTTGGGGGCCATCAGGACTAAGACTGGCCTGCCCTTGGCTGAGCATGCTGAGGCAACTCTCACAGAGTCTAGATTCCACTCTGGCCAGGAGCTCAGTTGTCCAGATCCCTGCCTTTCAGGAATTCTATAGCCTCGCCCAATCTGCTTGATCAAATGGGGAGGTTCTTGTGTGACCTGTTTTAGCCGGAATGCAGAACTGCCTAAGACTCTGCTTCAAGTGTCTCAGTCTCCTGTCTGTGTGCCAAGAGAGCCGGGCTTGTTGGAAACAGATGAGGGAGTCTGAACTGGAGCCCATTGTGGGGGAGGTGGGTCATAGCCGCAACTACAAGCATGTGAGGAAACGCTTCTGTGTGGCCTCATGGTGTGTCTTTGGAAAACCAGAGGTGGGTCTGGAGCACCCTGCCGGTCAGTCAGGAAATTCTTCTCCAGTTCTTTTGCAGGTTATGAGACGGTAAGAAGCTCCACTAGCTAGATGAGGTTTAGAACACATATTATGGCACTCACCAAAAGATACTGTTACAACTTATAATTGAAGTCTTCTATTGGAATACTGTAGAGGATAAGCAACCAACTACAGAGGCCATGAAGAAAAACTTCAAACTGCATTTCTCAAAGTGTTCCTGCAGGACAGCAATTGTTCTGTGGTAAAAGATGGTTTAAGAAAATCAAGCAAGTGTCTTTACAGTAGGGCTCTTTAGAGCTTTTAATATGCTCATTGTGACTCATAAAGGTGATATATTATGTGGTATTTTCCAATCCTTTGGACCTGGAATCCTTTTTTAGCTAAAAATTTCTTGGCACACACCTTAGGAAATGCTGTGTTAGAGAATGGATGAAGGTGAAAGACAAAATCAAGTGAACTTCACAAGCATTTGGAGATTTCTGTGTGCTCAGCATGGTGTGACTTACTGAGACAAACACAAAGTAATACAGAGCAGGTAGCTAATCATTGTGTTAAGATAAGAAGACTGTCACATGTAAAACAGCTAGAAAATAAGCCACCACTCATCTGCCAGTGTGTCATACAGTAGTGGCTTGCATGTTACTATGATGCTGGAAGCTATGCCACTGGCATTTTAAATATCAGTAGGGTCACCGTGGTGGACAGGTTTCCATGGAGCTTCCAGATTAAGACAGACTAGGAAGAAAGGCCTGGTGATCTACTTCTGAAAATTAACCAATGAAAACGTTATGGATCACAGCAAAATATTACCTGATACAGTGCTGGAAGATGAGCCTCTAGGTTGGAAGGCACTACACAATAGCCACAACAATAGACTGAAACATACCAATGATCATGAAGATGGCACAGGACCAGGTAACATTTTGTTTTGTTATACATAAAGTTGCCATGAGTCAGAGTCGCCTCGACAGCTACTAACAACAAAAACAATAAGAAATAATAAGAGAAAAATACATAATCAAGAGTTAGAATGTGTGGTATAAGCCTTAAGAACTCTAGGAATTCCAAGAGAGAAGAGCCCTCCCATTCCTCCCCTCCCCTACTTGTGCTAGCACAGTCACAGATGTCCTCCTGGAAAGGGTGGGTGGATGTAGTAGACATGGAGATTGGAGTGATGATGGAGCACCGTAGTGAACAGCATCACCTCCTGTTGTATTGGTTATGCTTATTAGTCACTTGTATGGCTTCTGCTCTCCAACCATTTTAGCCTACCTTGCTGGCCTTTGGGATCTCTGAAATGTGGCCAGTGGGAAGGAAATGCATATTCTCTGAACAGTGGAATCCACTGTGAGCCAGCACCCAGTCCTTGCCTAGGAGTTATCAGTAAATGATGCAAGAACGTGAAGCCCTCACCCCTGTAGATATTCAGCCTTGAGCAGGAAGCTGCAGGGAAGACCTGCCAATGAGGCCAGATGTACACTGTTAAATTCTCTTTGTCTCCACAACTGCACTGATTTGACACTGGTCCTCTTGATGAGTTTAGGTGCTCTTCCCATGCCTGTAACTCACTCTTCAGGTTTGTAGTGCTGAATGGTCCAGTGATGTCTCCTGAGCATTGGTGTACTTGCCAATAAGTTATTTATCTAGGCTGCACAGGAAACAGGTCCAGGCAAGTGAATTTTAAGATTCCCTATGGCCGCCTTTGACTTTGATGTTTATTGGTCGCCATTTTGCTTGCAGTATAATAGAGCGAGGAAGATGTTTTGTCCTTGCCCCAACTTCCAGATGCGGGGCACATCTGTTTCTCCAGCTGTGATTTGGCTCATTGAAACTTAAGTTTGGGGTGTGAGGATATTTGGTTGGATGACCAGATGTATCCTTCTACCTTTGGTCAAACTGCTGAGCAAAGCATGTGGCTTCTCTTTGTATCAGCTTTGCAGTTAACATTTCCTCTCTCCTTTCTCAACACTGGTGCTGTCCCCAGGAGCGTGCCCAGGTTTGGTTTTCAGTGTGAGCAAGTGTCCTGTGTCCCCTCTCTTTCCCTTACATTGTGTTCTTGGTCTAGACTCCCTGTGATTGTGTGTGATGTGGCAATTCATGTCCATAGTGCCCAATCCTAAACCCTGACTTCAATGTACTTGTAATTTCTGGTTATAACCTGTAGGCCAAGGTCACCCTTCCTCCTGTTTTCTAACCACTCTTGGACTCTTTGGATTTTAGGAGCACTCCCGGCCTGAGTATGAAACCAAGGTTCGAGAGAAAATGCTAAAGGAGAGTGACAAGTCAGTTGTCCAGAAGTTGGAAACAGAGAGGACTGAGAGCAATGATGAGGTAAGACACTGATGCTTGTTGCTCTTTGTCCTCTTTATTTCTGAAGACTCTGTTCTCATTGTATCTGGAACACCATAGTGAATGGAGGACTGGGCTGCCAGAAGGGGTTGATGTGGGGCAGGATAGAATGAGAGCATGACATCTCCCATTTCCCTGCCCTCAGAACTCTTGAGTGACAGGCTTTAGCTATGACTTGATCAGCACCTCTTTTCTGGATGGTACTGTCTGGATGAAATAGGAGAGCAGATCCGAGAAGAAAGAGACAGTTCAGGCCTGGTTCCTCCAG
Source organism: Trichechus manatus latirostris (assembly GCF_000243295.1). Classification (NCBI taxonomy): domain Eukaryota; kingdom Metazoa; phylum Chordata; class Mammalia; order Sirenia; family Trichechidae; genus Trichechus; species Trichechus manatus. The sequence continues at coordinate 835,547 of NW_004444118.1, read as the reverse complement.
ACTCCATCACCTAAATTCCTAACAACAACAACAACCATATCAACCACCATAATAACAGCAGCTAACGCTTATCAAAGGCTTGTTCTATGCTAGGCACTGTGCAAAGTGCATTATATTATCTCATTCAGTCTTCACAGTAAATTGATGAGGCTGGCACTATTGTTGTTTATATTGTAACCGTGAAAAAATTTGTCCAGAGATTAAGCCATTTGCCAGAAGTCACACAGTTAAATAATGGGTGGATCCGGAATTCCAGCCCAGGTCTGTTTATTACAGAGTCTGTGCTCCTAACCACTATCCAATACTGCCTTTTAAGTGCGATGAGGAAGTCAAAGGAGAAAGCAAGAAATGAACCTAAGGGGGTGGCAGAGGCAAATCCATGCCTATATTTGCTTGAGCTACTCATATAATATTCCTTACACTTCAGTTTATCTAAGTGGGCCTCTGAAAGTAGGAAAGTGACAGTGAACATGTCTTCCGAGTTATATTTCTGAGTTTTATGGTGCCATTCAGATATTGAAAGAGAGCTTCAGAATCCATGCTGTGAACTGTAAATACTGTGTGTGTATGTGGGGGTAGGGGGTGGTGGTGGTGGGGTGAAGGATTCCTCTTTGACTATCCCTGTCTCTGAGCACCACCCTTTGAAACCAAAAGTGTGTGTGTGTGTGTGTGTGTGTGTGTGTGTGTGTTTATGTCTTTCCTAATCTGGTTCTGGTGGTGTAGTGGTTAAGAGCTATGGCTGCTAACCAAAATGTCGGCAGTTCGAATCTACCAGGCTCTCCTTGGAAACCCTATGGGGCAGTTTTACTCTGTCCTATAGGGTCGCTATGAGTCAGAATAGACTTGATGGCAATGGGTTTGGTTTTGGTTTTAATCTGGTTCTAGAAAAAAATCAATAAGATTGAAAATCTGTTGTTTTTACATGAATCTTTTCTCAATCTTGGATCTGAATTCAAATTTCATTTCATTTTATGTTAAGTTGGAACCATTCATGTTAACATGCAAATTTATGCTAGCACCAAAGCAGAAGAATGTGGTGTTTTTGAGCTCAAAATACTGGCATTTTATTTTGAACAGGACTTAAACAGAAGAGAGAGAGGGTGGTCTTCAGAGTTATTTTTTTCCTAGCCAGAGCAAGTCCAAGACCACCAATTATTCAGGGAAATAATGAATTCACTCTTAGGAAAGACTAATCATCACCACCACCCTCATCAGAAAGCAAGCATTCTATGTACTGTCAGCTTCAGCAACTCCATACAACCTTCTTTCTCCACCCGAGCAATATACAATGGATAATTTTATGGAAATCACATGGAACTTTTATTGACCACTGACTCATTTAATTTTAATTCCATAGACGGGAATGCCAAGGAGTTGGAATTGCGTACATTGAGGCTGTGGTTCTAATATAAAGATTGCTTGGCTATATATGCATGGTAGGTCAAATAACTTTCAGGAACCATGAATAATTAAAAAAAATCTGACTGCATTATGAATGATATATATGTTTATGTGTTAACATTCAACATCTATTTTCATTACACTGTTGAGAATGCAAAGCTCAAAGCATTTAATGCCGTATGAGCACTGGGGGGAAATGACCTTGCCAAATGTGTACAGTAAGATCAAACTGGCCTGAAATTTGATTGTCAGAATCCTACATGCTTCTTTCTTGCTGCAGATTTAGCCATAGGTCAGAGATAAAGGATGGAGCATGTGTTACTGTCTGATAGGAGGGATGCTGCTTTTGCCTGTGGGAAGAGTTGTGCCCAATGCCCACCGCACTGCATGGCTCTGGGGGCTCCATTCACTGTAGTACTGCCTGTGGCACCATTATGGGTGTGGTATTTAGGGAAGGCACCTTCTTCTGGGGGATAGACAGAGACTAAGTCTAGCTGGTGGTCTTGGATGTGCTTCTTTCATCTCAGAGGATCACTTTGGCTCTGCCTTCACTGTTACCCTAAGGCTGCAATATCCCCACCTCTTCTTACTCTCCTTCCTATTGAATGATAAAAAGCTGCCATTTACTGAGGCCCAGAGTGGTATAGTAACTTGCCCAAGACCACATAGCTAGTTTTGGTGGAGCTGGTAATCAAACCCAACCCTGCCTAATCCTCAAGGCACATTACATTTTTTTTTTTAATTTCAAAGATATTGAGTCTATTTTTTAAAAACATTTTTATTGAGATATAACTCTCATGCTATAAAATTCACCCATTTAAAGTGTACAATTCAATGATTTTTAGTATACGCATAGACTTGTGCAATAACTTCCACAAACTAAGTTTAAAACATTTTTTTTATCCCAAAAAGAAACCCCATACCCATTAAGCAGTCACTCCCCATTTCCTAACTCCACCCTAGAGCCCTGGGCAAACACTAATCTACTTTCTGTCTCTATAGATTTGCTTATTCTGGACATTTCATGTCTATGGAATCATATACTATGTGGTCTTTTATGACTAGATTCTTTCACTTAAATTTTCACTTTGTTGATGACATCATTTGAAGTACAGAAGTTTTAAATTTTGCTGTAGTTCACTTTATCTGTCTTTCCTTTTGTCCATGTGCTTTTGACGTCATAGCTAAGAAATCATTGCCTAATCCAATGTTATGAAAAATATACTCCTATGTTTTCTTCTAAGAATTTTATTGTTTTAGTTCTTACATTTAGGCCTATGATCCATTTGGGGTTAATTTTTCTGTGTAGTATAAAGAAAGGGTCAAATTTCATTGTCTTACATGTGGATATCCAGTTATCCTAC
>NW_004444118.1:827544-829337 GCF_000243295.1 Trichechus manatus latirostris | reverse complement strand
ATCAGTTGATAAGTGATTCTAGGAAATGTTTTGTTCAGGGGTCGGTACCTCTGACACTGAGCAGAAGAGAGAATGGCAGAGAGTAGATCTGAGAGCAGCTGGCAAATAACTGGCCACAGAGCACTTATAAGCTGGGTCCTTGCATTGGGAAGTTAAAAGCCTATCAGGGAATGTTGCTGTGTGCGTGCAAGTCCCCATGTGATAGAGTAGAACTGCCCCATAGGGTTTTCTTGGCTGTAATCTTTATAGGAGCAGATCATCAGGTCTTTCTGCCATGGAGCCTCTCGGTAGGTTCAAACCACCAACCTTTTGAATAGCAGCCAAGCACTTAACGGTTGTACCACCAGGGTTCCTTATTGGGGAATAGAGATAAAAATTTGACAAAAAGCACAATCATGCTCATCACTGACTGAAGACTGATTGAACAAACAAATGATCAGTCATTCAGACCATTCTTGAGCTGTTGAGAGTGTAGGGATGCATGTGAGTATGGTAACGTGTGTGAGCATGTGTATGAGAGAGTGTGTGTGTGTGTGTGTGTGTGTGACAGAGAGAGAGAGAAAGGGAGAGTAAGAGTATGTGATGGTGTCATTGGATTGGCACAGGTGAGATCAGATAACCAAAGGCTTCCAAGAGGATGGAAAGCATATGTTTGCAGTAAGGATCAAGGAACTTATGGCAAGCTGTGGGAATAGCAAGTGTGGGTCTTAAAAGAGTCTTCCCTTATAAAACATGATCACGTAAAGGAGTTTAAAACAAAATGCGATTGAACTAGTCCCAGGAGTTTACCTCGTTGGGCTTGTTGTCACCCAAATATTTATCCAGTGTGGATGCAGGCACCTGTCTTCCTGTCACTGCCTGGCGCTGCCATGATGCTATGTTTAATGAATATTTTATGGGGAACATTGACGCTAGGGGAACATTTGCCAAGAGGAGGCCTGTGGATAGATGGGTGTTAATTTACTGTTCAGTGCACCACCCTGGGGGCAATTATTTCAAAAGAAAACTCATCTAAAGTTAAAGCATTGAAAGATTTAGGACAGATGCCTCTGGCAGGTGCAACAAACAAACATACGGAATAAATTATTCATAATTGTATGCCTTTGATGGGGCTGAGACAACAGCAACAGGAAGCTGGGAGACTGTCAGAGAGAGCAAGAGAGAGAGGAGACCCAGGACAGGAGATGGAGGATCTGTCTGAGTCTCTCACTCTGGGCCAAGGAGGACACGGTACAGGCTTTCCACGAAGGCCCTCGGTGGTTTATCAGAATGTTCCGTGAACTGAATAAAGGTCCCTTGGACGCCCTTTTGGAGGCATTAAATTAATAATCACTTAAGGGTCAAAAATATAAAGAATATAAGTAATTCTCTCAGACTCCTTAGGGATTAAGAAGGCCCCTCTTTGACAACGGGAAAAATGGGGCACAGAAAGGGAAGTGATTTGCCAAAGATTTACATAGTAAGTGAGAAGCTGGTCCCATTTTTAAATCTTTTTATTTGCACTGGAACCTTTGAGGACTCTAAGCATCTTTATTATCTGAGTGTTTCACAGACTCTTGCTATTAAGGGCTGGCTTCTGAGTTGTTTGACATATTTTTGACCTTCGTTCTCTCTTCCACTACTGTGAGAACTGAGGGAAGAGGCCTAGGTTGTACCCTAAGCTAAAGGACACTCTAGGAGGAGTCAGGCCTCTTGATTCTTGGACCAGTCCCTTAGCTTGTCTGATGATGACTGGCAGGTTGAGGGCTGGTTCAGCTCTGAAATTCTGTAGTCCTAAATCCTTTATCCCCGCT
>NW_004444118.1:797458-826605 GCF_000243295.1 Trichechus manatus latirostris | reverse complement strand
CCAGGTGGGTACTCTAGTAAAGAAGTCCTTTTCACTGGAGTTTGGGACTGACCCTCTCTGAACAGGATTTAGCACTATCTTAAGTGGTAAGGTTTTTGTGTATGGGTGCATTACAATTTTTTTTTTTAAATTTAGAATTATATAAATTATACATGAAAACATTCTCCTCAAGAAACATTCTGACGTACAGATAAAGCAAATTCTACCTTCATCGCATTGTCTCCCAATGCTCTTTGTCTCCCTAGAGGTAACCACAGTGACTAGGTAGGTTTGTATCCTTCCAAATCCTTTATTATGCATTTGTATTTGTGTAAGAATTCATATTTGCTTTGGTTATGGGTTTATTTACATATCCACACACATACACAGACACACATACAAAGGAGACAATCATGAAAAAAAATGGTTTTATCTTGTAGAGAAAGCTTATTAAGGCTTTATGACCTTGGTTCCCAAACTATGCCCCAAGCCACCCCCAGGGTGCCACAGTGAGCTCACAGAGCTACTAGGGAATTTTAAAAAATTTTTCAGGAAAGCACAGTACTTAACATCTGTCATATACCGCACAAACTACTCCCTCAACAGTTTCAACATTAGGTTGTGCTATCTGTAGCACAGTATCTGTATCAGTATCTGTATAAGCTAGGCTTTTAGCTGGTACAGTGCAGGTACTGCAGAAAATCAAGGTGGAGCTAGAAATGAGAGTGGTTGTGTCCAATCTGATTCCAAGGTTTGAGAAGTTGTATAGTGCCCAACAGGTGCACAGATTCTAATAGTAATTGTGGTTATTAAAGAATGAAATGCAAATATTATTTTTCTTTCAATTTATGCATATTTTTTAAAAAAGGTTATGAATTTGTTAGAGTGTAAATACATATTAAATTATTTAGACTTAACTAACTTAGTAAATGGGACTGTTAATTATTTCTTTTGGCCTAGGGGCACAGTGTAAAAATTGAGATATTAATGGTCCCATGAACCAGGAAAGCCTGGGAACTATTGCATAAAGAACTTCCTAAGTTCTACAGAGATTCAAGACTAAAGCAGACAGCTAAGGTCAGAAATGTTTTAAAAGATATCTTGTGAGAGTTTGAAAGTTGCAGGAATTTATTTGGGGGAGGCAACAGTCTGTGGCACTCTGTGGGCTAGGAAAGTGCCATGTGGGTGGGCTTCCTTGATACTTGCTGTTGGACTTTCCCAGTGACTTCTCTTTTTAGCTGTAAAGTAAATCTGTCCCCGGATTCATTCATTCATTCATTCATTCTCTTTTGCACTGTCTGTCTCTATCATCTCTCCCTGTATGTGTATCAGCACCGGCAGGCGCGCATATGTGTGTGTGTGTGTGTGTGTGTGTGTGTGTTAGGAGGGGACCGAGAGTTTCTAATCATGGAGATCCTTTTAAACACTTAGGATTTAAAAATAAATGTGAAGATTTCTAACTCAGAAGACATTGCTTTACTTACAGTCTCCAAGGTTGGACTTCACAGAGAAGGGTGCCAGAGAAGTGTAGAATGTGTCCATAAACATCTTGCTGCACGGAGCATGTGAATTATTCATCCCAAGTAGAGACTCGCTCGGGTGGCCCGGGCCATCAGATGGGGGCTCTGGCCCTCTTCAACTGACAGCCTGTTCTCAACATCACAGGTTCTGACTACTTACTGTATACATTTCTACTGGCCTGGATCTAAATTAAAAAGTTACAAATAAGGAGAGTCCTGAGGCCTGGCTTAAAGAAGAGAAGCTTGAGAAGCGGCAGCCTGTGAAATAAAACTGCCGAGGGTGGGGGAGGGGAGGGGAGAGGCAGCGATCTAGCCTCAGAGCTAAGGCTGGGCAAATTCAGGATGGTATTCAGACAAGACCCTCACTGCCTCTCACAAAACTCAAGGCCCAAATATGTACAATGATTGAGCATGTTGGAATAGCAGCGCTGCTAATAGAGGCCAGCACATACCATTGGGATGTGTGATGTTTGCCACTATTGACTTGCAGTTTGGACTTTTCTTCTCTCAGTTTAAATGATTTTTCCATATTTGGTTTAAAGCGTGTAAATTGAATTTGTGTTTTGCTGTCTGGGCCAAAGTCATTATTTCACTTCCCTAGAATTCACTGAAAGCACACACAAGCCCGTCGGGTTCCTTTGCTCTCTCTCTCTCTCCCTCTTAATGTGTCAGAAATTCAAAAGTGTTGGTTTAAAAAATTCCTTAGGGATCAAAAGGTGTCCTGGCTCCCTGTGATTCTTTTGACGTGATGGTCCCAAGGAGCTTTCAGAGAACGTGGGAGCGATTGCCCTTTTGTGGATGGCAAAAGAGAGACTTCAAGACTATGTCCTTCTGACAATCATTGCCCAAGCTCGAGGAGGTTCCAGGAACCTCTTCTCCATCCATTCCTGCTGCCCAGCCATGCTCCAGCTGGTGAGAAAGGGCTTAGCACCCACAACATCTGTCGCCCGTCACTGTGTGGACCTGTGTATTTCTGGACATTGCTTTCTTAAGGTTCATGAAGAATGAAAACTTAGGAGGAAAAGAAAAAAAATTTCCTTGCTTTAGTTTAGGTTTCCCAGAAGCAGACCCTGAGCCAGTGATTCAAGTGCAAGAATTTGTTTGGGAGGAGGTGACGAGATACCATTGGAGGAGTGGGTGTGAAGGGAAGGGTGCATTACTAAGCAAGGTACTACTGTAGGCAACTGGAGCTTCGGTCTACTGGAAAATTCTGGGATATGGATCAGATACTTCATAGTTTTCTTGCCTGAGGGGTGAAGAAGCTGGGTATACACCAGCTCCCATCAGTCCTCCCTTACAGGCTGCTCCAAGTGTGTGTGTGTGTGAATTCTCCTGCACTTTGGCCTGCCTTCAACATGCACATGAGCAGAGAAGGCTCAGGTCACCAAAAAGAGCCTTCAAGCAATGAGATGTGGATGCTGGCACTTGAAGTTGGGCCTCTATAGTATAATGTTAAGGCCTGAGGAGATTTGGGTTAGACACTATTAGGGTATCTGATCCCATATCACAGTATTAGGGTATCCTAAATTTTAAAGTTCCTTAATCAAGATCCAATAAAAAATCAGAGCCCTAGTAATTCAGTTCCAGTGGCCACCGAGTTGATTCTGACTCATGGCAACCCCAAGTGTGTAAGAGTAGAGCTGTTCTCCATAGGGTTTTCAATGGCTAATTTTTTTCCAAGTAGATTACCAGGCCTTTATTCTGAGGAACCTCTGGGTGGACTTCAACTACCAACCTTTCAGTTAGCAGTCAAACACATTAACTGCACCACAGGGGAGTTAATACAGAGAACTAATTAAAAAGGTATCAGAAGACATGAAAAGCTGTACAGGGATAGTGAAACTATTGGAGATTAGCAGCAGCAGAAAGCTACTACCACCCCTTGAGCTGGGAAACCAAAGTAGGAGGTGATGTTACCAGAGCCTAGAGCCAGGGTCACCTGGTGGGAATTGGAACCATGGTGGAAGCTGGGGCCATCAATGGAAGGACAGTCCAGCAGGAAATGGAAGTATGGGGGAGCTGCAGTCACTGCATGAAGAAGAGATAGAGGGGGGAGAGATACTCTGGATTCTTCTTTCTTTCCACCCACCCACTACCTCCCATTGGCTGAATTTAGCCAGATGCCAGTTGTCAAGGGAGCCTGGGAAATGTATCTTCATATAGCAACTCTCTACATCACATATGAGACCAAACAAGGGTCAGATCTGAGAGAAAACAAACAGGACTAGCAGGTAAATTTTAATAATCGGAATCCTTGACCTGATTTGACCCACATAACTCCCACCTCCAATACTGTAGGTCTTTCTACTACATGGCAGTTTTGGGTTTATCATCTCCAACGCAGACTCTGGGGATTTCTAAGGAATCTGGATGAACTACATTTTGGGAACCAGGGAGAAAGACCTGGCAATCTACTTCCAAAAAATCAGCCAGTGGAAACCGTATGGCTCACAACAGTCCAATCTCGTTATGCATGGGATCACCATTAGTCAGGGGCTGACTTGGTGGCAGCTAACAGCAACAATACATTTGATAGGATGGGGAACATACTTCCCTCCCTTGTTGACCTCCTGTTCTGAAGTATCTTAGGGACTGTTCCTGGGCCTCATGCTTTTCTCCTGTTCAGCAACAGAAGGATCTTTGGTTCCCTCACTTGAAAGTATAGGGTCATTGAGAAAATACCACATCTTAAATACATCTTTTGATTGTTTTACCCTTACTTAGGCTTGCCAAGATTTGGTGTTTTTCTCTCTCTCTCAATGAGGTAGATTTCCTTATATTCTGAAGCATAACTTTCAGAACCTGGAGCACACTTGTCTTCTTTCTCCCTTCCAAGTTATTGCCATTTAGACATGTTGGCTTTTGTCTGTTCCGTAAACCCAAATGTCAACATTACTAAAAATAGCAATCTGAATCCATGCTATCCTTGGGCTCCCCCGAGTATCCTCCCCCATACTTTCAGTGGTTATCTCATTTATCTTCCCAACCTACCTGGAAAAATGTATGTCCATGTAGTCTCCTGTTATTTCAGATTGTGAAGCCAATGTCAGAAGGTTTTCATGACTAATTGTGCACAAAGCTGATGCCGGTCTCCACTTCCCTTGGTTTTAGTGTTTTTGAGTTAGGTTCACTTAAGAGTTGACTTAATCCATAATAAGCTCAAGATCATGGTGATCTATATTTCTATTCTTATCTTTTGTGGTTGTTGTTTTGAGTATCCAAGGTGAGATCAAGAGTTGTGTTTCATATTCACAGGCTACTACCTACTATAAGAATGAGGTACTGCTATTTTAAGCATGCCAGAACTGGAGCCCAAGGTAAAATATACACTGGAAATGGATCTTATGGAGGTGCTAACCCTAGAGGCAAAACGAATTAGGTTCCTTCAGGGTACAGTTGAGCAGAGAATGTCTTATATGTCTCATATGTCTTACACTGTCTCAAGTGTAGGGGACTGGAACAGGGTGATGTGGAGAGGGAAGAGATGTGTGATTTAACTAACTTTCCACAGCTGTAATCTCTAGCTCTGTAAATCACAGGTTGCCACATTTGTAAATCAAACCTCTTTGAAAGAAGATGTCCAGTTCCCTTGAGGCTTTTCGTATTTCTGTTATCTTGACTTTTGGCTGAAATACCTGAGGCATGGTTAGAGGAGAACCTCTGAAATGCAATCCTGTATCCTCTGGGCTAACTCAAGCATTCCGTTTTCTCTGACAAATGAGCACTGGCTAGTCCTCCTGGTGGTAGGAAATCTGGGGAAGGAAAAACAGTATCCCCAGGCCTTGAGGAGTGCCCGAGCCTCTGTGCAGTTCCCACATATTAATCAGGCAAGACGTTTCCCAGAGCTAGCCACATTGTCGGGGGCAGCACGGCCTTAACCAAGTGCTGGCCTTTGCAAAGGGACAGTCACTCCATAGCTGTCCAAAGTCAATTGTTGCACAACATGGTTGATGTAATTGGTCCCACTGAATTGTACTAGTAGAAAATGTTAAATTGGCAAATGTTGTGTTATCTATATTTTTACAAAAACAATAAAATAAAAAGCAAAGTCAACTCCCTGTCTGGGCAGCTTCTCATGCCTTTTCAGCATTCTGATGTCGCATCCATACTTTCCTGCATCATGATTATATTTATGCTGAATCCAGGGCCTGTGGACCTGTGCTGATTTCCAAGGCACCTTTGGACCATTTACATGACTTTTAATATAGTGGGCGATATACATAACCTTGGAAGGGTTAATACCCACCCAGATTCAAGCAGTTCTGCTCATCAATGGCCCAGAGTTTGTCTACCTCTGGGCCTGCTGCACCCAGCCTCTTGATTCCTCAAGAAGGCCAGGCATGGTGGTGTTCAGCTGGCTGTAGCCATTTGACATCCAATTCATTTTAATGATAATAGTGCACAGTCTACCAGCCAGCTTACATAAATTTTATCCCGAATTTGGGCATCTGCATCGAGTTTAGAGAATTTGCAGCAGGAAGTTTGCCCTGGAAGTGTACTCAGCCGAATACTTGCACTCCTTAGCGTGGAGCGGCTCCTTTCGAAGATTCTCAGTGAGCTTGTCTATAAACATGAATGAAATTAATCCTCCCAACACCACTGTGTGCTTTTTGCCTGCTGGAATATTTTAAGGGTCGGATGTGAAGTGACCAGCCCAGGGACCTATAGTAAGTCATGAACGAGTGTGCTTACAACCAGAGAGTTCAGATTGCTGGACCCTGGATGGAACTGGCGACCACTCTGAACTTTTCCATCCCTGGTACTTTTAGAGTCAGTAGGGAGGTCAGCAACTAGCACAAAAACTCAGGGAGTGCCCAACCACCTTCTGAATGAATGCATCTTCCTTCAATGTCTTCATCACCACTCCTTAAAACAATGATTTAATCAAATTAGGTAACTTTTATTTTTTTCAGATGATAGAAGTATTATGTGCTAAGTGTAGACAATCTAAAAAGGGCAGCAAAGTAGAAAGAAGAAAAATAAAATCATCCATTATTTCATCTCCCAGTAAACCCCTTTTTTTAGTGTATATTGTCACATGGTTGAAAAAAAATCATACTATATATTTAGTTTTGTATCCTACTTTTTTCACTTAGCTTAGAACATAAGATGGAGTAGTGTTAAGAGCTATGTCTGCTAACCAAAAGGTCGGCAGTTCAAATCCACCAGGTGCTCCTTGGAAACTCTGTGGGGTAGTTCTACTCTGTCTTATAGGGTCGCTATGAGTCAGAATCGACTCGATGGCAATGGGTTTGGTTTTTTTTTTGGGTTAGAACACAAGGAATCTTATTAAATAGCATTTGTAAGCATCATTTTAATAGGTACATAGTATTTCATCGTATAGGTGTATTATAGTTTTCTTAGCTCTTCCCCCAATTGTTTAACATACGATGAACATACTTGTATTTTTTTTTCCTGAATTTTGGGTTATTTCTGCAGGATAGGAGCCCTGGCTGCGCAGTGGTTAAAGTGATAGGCTGCTAACTGAAAGGTAGGCGGTTCGAACCCACCAGTTGCTCCATGGGAGAAATATGTGGCAGTCTGCTTCCGTAAAGATTTCAGCCTTGGAAACCCTATGGGGCAGTTCTACTCTGTCCTATATGGTTGCTATGAGTCAGAATTGACTCGACAGCCATGGATTTGGTTTGGTTTTCTGTAGGAGGATAGATTGCCAGAAGCTCAAGATATTTAGTTAAACCAGTTGCCATTGTGTCAACTTTATTCATGGTAACCTCATGTGTGTCAGAGTAGAACTGTGCTCCATAGGGTTTTCAATGGCTAATTTTTCGGAAGTAGATGGCCAGACCTTTCTTTCCAGGCACTTCAGGGTGGGCTCCAACCTACAACCTTTAGGTTAGCAGCTGAGTGTGTTAACTATTTGCACCACTCAGGGACTCCTCTTTATTTAGCTACTGGGTTGCTAATTGCACAAGCTTCTGTGTTTGGTGAAGGAACTACACAGATACTGCTCTTGCCACGGCAACAGAGGTAGCTCTAGTGTAATTGCCTCTCTTGTTGCTGCTCAATCACTCACTCTGAAAGAATGGATTAAGGTCAAGTCACTTAATCCATGTCTGAGAACCCACCCATTGACTTGGGTGCCCCACCCAGGAGAGCAGGAGGCTTTTGCTCTGCTTGCATCTGTGATGGGAAGAGCAGAAGATGTTCTGGAGCATAAGTGGATGGTTTTCTCAGGCACAGGATTCAATTCTAACCATGGAGCCATTTATCTCAACGTGGGAATGGGTGGGTGACTTGTATCAAATTCTGGAGCTGTCTATGTCTTTCAGCTCCATCACTAATGTGGAAAAATGATTCTAGGGCAATGGAGGGATCACAAATGCTTCTCCAATGAAGATAATTCATCAGTTGAACTAAGACCATGTTTTAGCAGGGGAATCAGTGGGACAAATCGTGAGCTGTGGTTTTAGCTCCAAGAGGAAATGTGTCCTGGTTGGTGAATGATCAACCAAAAAATTATGAAACTGCTTTTGATAACTTTAACTCCTGGAAACAATTTACAGGGCAAGTAGGGTCAGTCTGACTTCCGAGAAAGGGTAAGATTTTCTTGTGGTTGGGATGGCAATCTTTTTTCAGCTTTACAACATGTACATGCAGAGTTGACCTATGGAAAGTATTTATTAATCCACAGATGAACACTTGACAAATGCTTTAATATGATGTTCTTTAGTGCCATTTTTCACTTAACTGTGAACGTTCCATCGATAGCCACTTTATCTTCCCATAGTACTGAGGGTACGCCTTCACAGCCTTTTGATGAATCATGAAAATGCAGTATCAGTCCCAAAACTGGTCAGATAGGGCTCTTTGATTTGGAGTGCATTTTACTCTTTTCCTTATCTTTGCTTTTCCAGTCATATATAGTCTAGAATAGTTGTTCCCAGCTATCTGATACTGTATTCTAAATAGGTCACCCTTCAAGTTCTGAAAATATTCATTCTTAATCAGAGCTAAAATAAGTAGACCTCACTAAAAAAGAAGAGAAAGGAGGATGGTAAAGAAAAATAAGAAGGAGGAGGAAGATGAAAAGAAAGAGGAGGAAGGAGAGAAGGAGGAGGAGAAGAAGGGGGAGGAGGGGAAGAAGGATGAGGAGGAGGAGAACAACAGCTACTACTATTCATGGATAACAATGGGTGCCATATTATAACCCATTTCTTTAGCCTTTATCCCATAAATGGAGTGTTCCAGGCTATTTTTAGTTCTCTGGAGGCCCAAGAAAAAAACAAAGCTGGCAGTAGCACTTGCAGTCTTGTCAGACCTGGTGCTTGGCTGGTGTTTCTTGGATGTGATATATAATCTTCTATGGCCTTTGCTCTGGCTGGAGGCCCTGGATCCTGCTCCCTGTCTTCTCCATCCTTCTCAAATCAACGTTGAAATAGCAGCAAGGGGAGTGAGTACTTGAGGTTCCTTCTTGACCTTTCTTTTGACTCAGAGATTCGACACGTAAGCAGAGATTGGGGATTAGTATGAATTTGGTTAAAATGATTCCGTGTCCTTTGAGCTTTTGCCAAACAAAGGTCACTCTGGAGTGATCTGGTTGAGTGGTCAATAATCTACATGTGGGAGAGTGAAAAGAATGGGCCAGAAGTTTTAGCAATTGGCAGTATTAAGAGAATATCGGCAGCCTTAGGAGGAGCAGGGAGGTTGCTCAAAGTTGGCAGGCGCTGGGCCAGATCCTGATAATGGATCTTGTTTCTTCCAGTTTTAACATCCCCCCCTCCGGTCTCTTTTCTCTGGCAGAACTGGGGAGCTGGCAGACAGAAGGAGGGCCTAGGTGGGTCCCCAAGAAAATGAGATCAGTGTCTTTGGGCCAGCTGAGCCCTGAGGGGAAGGGTGGAGAATAGCCTGGTCTTTTTCAGCCTATATCATGGAGGGTTAACGGTAGAAGAAGGATTCAGGATTCAGTGTGAGTTTTCCTTGTTCTGGACCCAGCAGAGGAGTTTGGTGACTTGAAATCTGGAAGGCGGTTGGGTTGCCAGTTTGAGTCACACCATAGGGGGCTTGGTAACTACAGTTCCATAAACAAGCTAGGGGTTCCCAACTCCCCAGAGCCCACCATGTGTCATTTTCCATCTTTCTTCCAGGAAGCTCCATAAACCGTTTTTTCTTTTCTCTTACCCTTCTAGGATATTTAATTCATGTGTTGTCACAACTGATAATAATGTTGGTACAGAGGGCTGAGGGGATTTTAGCAGTCTCCTTAGCCACCTGCCAAAGTTTTCCCAAATGGGAATCATTATTTGACCTTCTGCTTTCTGGATGGAAATGTTTAAAGCATTTTGAGATGTCAAAATACTAAAGTTAATCTAATATTTATATCCTTGGGTTAAAAAAATGAAGAAAAAACTAAAACAGGAAGGAATACATGTGTTTCATTTAATCTTCTTAAATCACTTTTGAAAGACTCAGTTGTCTAAGCCAGAAACTTTGGAGTCATCCTAAACTGCTCCCTTCCTCTCACTCTCCACATCTAATGAGGCCCTCGTCCTTTGGAGTCTACCTACTTAACATCTCTTGTACTTATCCCTCCCTCTTCATCCCTTGAGTTCAGGCCCTCATCACCTCTTGCTTACATTACCTCAGTAACCGCCTACCTGGTCTCCCTGCCTTTTGTCTGGCCTCCCTCTAGCCTATTTACCACCCTGTGTCAGAGGGATCCATCCAGAATGTATGATGCTGTCTTGCTTAAAATCCTCTAATGCTTTTCAGAGTGTTTGGGATTATTTTAAAAATTCTTAGCTTTACCCACAACCCTAATGTCCCACTTCTCCAACTTCATCTTCACTCCCCGACATGAAACCTCTCTTCCAAACATTTCCAAACTACTTGCAATTCTCTGAGTACATCTTGCTGTGTCATGCCTCGGTGGCTCTGTAAAGGATAGTCTCTTTGCTTGGAATATGCTTCCCCCTTTTTATCCAGCACACTCCTTGTCCTAGAAAATTTAGGGCTAATGTCATCTCTCTGGGAGGCTGTCTCTCATTCCCCAGCCTGATTTAGCTGTTGGCTCTGTAGGATCCTGTATATTTCTTTTAGCAGGGAGTTTTCCATAGTTACTTTTATGTATTCATTCATATTCCCACTTTTCCCTCAAGATGAAATCTCTTAGGGGGAAGGTCTTCTATCTTGTTTGGTCTTGTGTCTTTGGCTTCTAGCACAGGTCCTGGCTCTATCTCAGCAAGACATTTTCATTAAATGTAAGAAATAACTACCTAAGGACTGTTAAAAAACCAGTTGCTGTCAAGTCAATTCCTACTCATGGTGGGCTTCTTGTGTTTCGGAGAAGAACCGTGCTCCATCGAGTTTTCTGTGACTGAATTTCATTCTTTTTAGCTTGAGCTGACATAGGCGTGCTTGGAGGCAGGAGATTGGGTCACTTGACTTTCGGAAAGCCTATCCAGCTCCAGGAACTGTTTCTGTAGTTTCTTTTGGGACGGAAGTATATTTTTATACTAATTGACTTCAAGGACTATCCAAAGGAAGGCCTTTGAATAGTCTAAACTGTAGGAAGAGCCCACACTAGTTTAATCTACATTCTAATGTGTATTATCTAGTGTATTATGATTACACACACTTTTTTTAAGGTCACCAAATGGCGGAAAGGGAGAAAGTTAGCATTTTTAAGCATGTATGGGCATTGCCTGCATTCCTCATATTTCAGATGAGAGCTGCTTTCAGGCGAGAAGCAGATCTTGGGGAACTGGTCAGTAAATTAAAGTTTCTTGCATTTATAAGACCTGCAACTTTAATTTTCTGTCCTCCATTTATTTATTTATTTTCTTTAAACGGAATTGGCTTCCAACTTCCTGATTTCCCCCATCAACTTGTGTTTGGAATTTGCCCTAAGAGTCATCAGTCTCATCTACCAATCAGTCCTCAAATGATTAATGTGGACCTGCTATGTGCTAATATACATAAAATAGGTTTAGATAAGTAAAGACGTCCTTTGAAGATTTCACAGTAGTTTGGAAACATGACGCTTACATTATTCAGGGAATTTTGGTTACAGAAGAAAAATGTGAAAAGAATTTGGCAAGAGACTTTCAGCCCCTGTTTAACCGTTGTCTCCTTCTTTGAGGCCTCCCCACCCCAACCCACACTGACAGCCTGTTATGTGAAAACCCATTGCTATTGAGCTGATTCTGACTCACAGCGACCCCATAGGACAGAGGAGAATTGCCCCATAGCTTTTCCAAGGAGTGGCTAGTGGATTCAAACTGCTAATCTTTTGGTTAGCAGCCATACCTCTTAACCACTGCACCACCAGGGCTCCAGTGTTTATGTGAAAGAACCTATAAATTCAAGCTCTTATTTCAGAAAAGGGAGGATGCAAACTAATTCTTAATGCTGGGTAAACTATTTACAGAAAACTTAAGCGTTCTTGGTCATCTCTGCCCTGCCTCACTGACAGAAAGAGATCTGAGTGCCAGGCCTCCTTCTCTCTGGGGAGCTGACTACACCATTAATCTCTCCGAGAAGCTCTTCCAGGAGCCTCTCCATGGCAGTCACCTGTTACCAATTGGCCCAACTTTCTGGAAGCAAAGCATTTATAACCTTGGGCTTTCAAGGAGGTCTTCCTACTTTTCAGGGAAAATATGTAACTGCACTAATCTCACTTTCAACTTCTCAGCCCTTCTTAATAGCTTTCCTCACTCCCAAGCCTCACTCCCAGCCTCCTGGCTGTTATTTGTCCTCTGTTACTGAATCCTCAATCTCAGCTTTGCAACTCAACCAACTCAACACAACAGAAATAAGTTCCCTCCTCCTCCTCAACACCCTGCCATTTAGCTCCACTCCCACCTGTGTTTCATAACTTTTCGAATCCCTGCCATTGTACTGGACACTGGATCCTCACTATACCCACATTCCTTTTTCTCCTGCAGTTTCATCCATGGTCTCATACCCTTTTGGCCCAACATGCTTCCTGTCCTTACAAAACAGTTGGGTTGGGGCATGGGTTCTGACTACCAGCAGAATTCAGTGGAGCTGCACCCCCACCACACCACTGAGGTTTGGGCATCCCCAGAATTTCTCATGGTCAGATCATACTGCTAAAGAGGTGAGAGTAAGAAAAATGGCAGTGATGTTGGTAATGGGCTCACATCTAACTAACATCTGTTGTGTTGAGTTACTTGAGTTGGGTATCTGGGATTAGTATGACTTTAAGTTTTCCCTGCAGAATAAGGAAGGCATTTGACCCAAAAGTATTGCTCACAGAAAATATAGAAAATATGGATTCTGAAACGGATTGGCCAAATTATGAGTGAATGGCGGAGCCATGCATGGTGACTAAAGAAGCTGGGATAAGCGTAATGGGTGAGAATGCTGGGGAGAAGGGTCATGCCCCCTCACAGCTTGCCTGGAAGGCTTCTGGTTGGTTGCCAAACTCTGGGCTGAATAACACATGAGTCTGGCCCAGAATTTGATCTCTCTCTGGTTGTAACAGAAGGGAGGTTTAAATATTTGGAAGGTGTTGAAATTAAAAATAAACAAACATATAGCATATCAGAGAGTGATAAGTGCACTGAAGAAAGACGAAGCAGGGTAAAGGGAGGGAGAGAGATGCCCTCCCTTCCCTTTGGAAAGAAAGATACTATTTTTTAATAGGGTGAAAAGAAAAGATCTCTCATAACATCTGCACAGATGCCATCATGAAGTAAGAAAGCTGGTAATGTGGATATCTGGAGAAAGGGCATAACAGGCAGAGAGTGGTGTAAAGGCCACGAGGCAGGAATCTACTTGATGTGTTTGAGGAACAGCTAGGAGGGAAGCCAGTGTGACAGGATCAGAAAGAACAATGCGTTAGGAACCGGGAAGTTAAGTAAAGAATATTTTCAGAGTCATGTATCTGGCTAGTAGGTTGCAGAGCCATACTCAGACATAGTACCTCTGACACCCAGGTCACCCATCTTTCCATGACTTCCTGAATCTCCCCCAGAAAGCAAAGGGACAGTGTCAGTCTGGGACCAGGTTGAACCCTTAAGCAAAGTAAAAAAACACTCCCTCTTTTCCAAGTCAAAAGGCTTTGTAAACCTCATTGACCTGGCAGCATTAGACTTTTGGAAGGTGGTACAGGGGCTTATGATCTTAAATAGGTAGAGAAAAGAGAGCTGGAACAGTCCAAGGCAGTTTGAGTATGGAGAAGAGAGATTGTTATAAATTAAACACAGACCATCTCTGCTCAGAACTGGATGAGGAAATCTTAAACAACAGGACTAAAGAGTTATGATAGGTTTTGGAGAACTCCATTAATATCTATTTAAGAAGCCACAGAGTGGCCAAAAACAATAGGGTCAGAATTTGTAAGAATTCATAGTTGTTTACGTAGTATTAGGCAGGGATTAAGATGACGTAATCGTGCATGAATTGGGCTACCCAGAAGACACCTTGTGGCATACAGCCCTCCAGAAGACCAGTTCATACAGATAATACTTCTGCCCAAGGGCTCTGCCTCACCCTCCGTTGGTGCGGATAAGTCATGTGATTGCAGTCGGTAAGGAGGGGAAACAAACTGTGGTCCTTGGCCGGGGAGCCCAGGGATGGAGATCTGGCACCCTTGAATCTTTGCTGTTTGTTTAAGTGAGTTTGGTTCTCTCTTTTCCTCTGCCCTCCTTTGTTTTCTTTCTCTTTCTGTTTTTTTCTTTTTTTCCTTTCCTTTCTTACTATGAGCAGAGGACATTAACCAATGTTTGTTTTGCCCTCTATTAAATTTATTATTCATAAGATAACTACCTACGTATTGCATTTTCCTAGAAGAAAATGTCAGGGCATCTCCATTCCCAATAAAATATATTCTGTACACCTACTAAATGGTCCTTATAAATCACTAGCTCTTAAGAAAATAAAGTGTCATAATTTTTTTTTCGGTGAAACGTTGTTGGATTCCAACTGTATAAAAACCATAATGATGTACAATCTGTTAGTGAAATTATGCTTCTTAACCAAAGATATGATTTTCCTAGAATTGACAAGCAATTGATATCCCAATTACTTTAAGTAGATAAGTTTTAAACCATAACCACTTTAAGATCTATGCATTTTTCTGATAATTCTTGCTATAATCTAAGGTTTCCTTGAGTGTGGTTTCCTTCATCTCTGAATCCTGACAGACTCGTATTAAAAGATCTCCTCTAAAAGCACAGAAAACATGGGACACCGTGCACTTGCTCATGCTAGTGATGCTCACTCTGAGGTTACTTCCTGAGGGCAGAGTCAGGTCCAAGTGGTGGAACTTTCAGGGAAGACAGATTTCAGATTCCTTGGGGAAGAACTTTTTTAATGTCAAATTTGCCTAACAACAGAATTGGCTGCATCACAAAGTTCAGTAAAAGGCTGTTTTTTGTGTTTTTTTTCTCAGAACTTTGTAAATTCCAGAAGCTTCCAAAGACAAGGTTGTTATAAAAAGAGCATTCTTTTATGCCTGCTCATTTAAAAACCATGCTATTGTAAAAACTACAGAAGAAATTGCTCTCACGGCACGCGGTGAAATTGTGCCCTGCTGAGCTGTGAATGACAGGTTGGTGATACCACAGAAGCCACATGGATGGGGGCAGGCACAGATTGGAATAGATGAGTATGACAGTCTTGATGGCAACATTGGTGTCATGAGGGGTCTCAGACATTTATGCATTTCGGCAGGTAGTAAACGTTTTGAAATAGTCAGTTGCAATTCTGCAAATGTATATGCTAGAGTCCTCCCCCCACCCCGCTTTTTTTAAATCCTTGTGCTCTTTTGAATGTAAGACAAAAACAAACAAACAAAAAAACCTCCAGAATATAGCACTCATCCTTTTCAGATCAGATACTGGGAATTCTGAATAAATAATCTATTGTAGTGAGCTCCCCACTTCTGGAAGTGATCAAAACCAAAACCAAAAACCAAACCTGTTGTCATTTGAGTCAATTCTGGCTCATAGCGACCCCATAGGACAGTGTAGAACTGCCCCATAGGGTTTCCAAGGAGCGATTGGTGGATTTGAACTGCTGACCTTTTGGTTAGCAGCCAAGCTCTTAACTACTACACCACCAGGGCTCCAGGAGTGATCAAATAGAAGCTAAATGGCTATTACCAAAAGCATTAAATGCGAGATTTCTGCACTGGGTGAAATATAATTCTGCATTATAACATGCACTTAAAGATGTGAAATAGTTTAAGCATACAAAAAAGTCAATCCAATAATCTAATGGATGCCCATGTAGTCATGACACAGCTTTTCCATAGACTATATTGTGTCATATTTGCTTCAGGTCATTAAAAAAAAAAATGTCATTACAAATACATTTGAAGCATGTGTGTACACCTTCCTTCCTTTCACACCCCTGCTCCTCTTCCTAGAGGTTACCAATATTCACAATTTACAGTCTACCATTCCCCTGGGTATTTTCGTAGTTTTGCTGCACATACATGTATCCATAAATACTAGATAGTATTTTTGCATGCTGGTGAACTTTGTCTAAATGGTATCATACTATACATATTATTTTGCAACTTGCTTTTTTGATCAGCATTGTTTTTGAGATTTATTCATTTTGATATATGTAGCTCTAGTGCATTTATTTTGGAGCCCTGGTGGCATAGTGATTAAGACCTTGGCTGCTAACTAAAAGATCTGCAGTTCAAATCCACCAGCTGCTCCTTGGAAACCCTACAAGGCATGTAATAACAATAACAACCACAGTGCATTTATTAAAAATGAATTGCCGTATTCCATAGATTACATATACCATCATTCGTCTATCCATTGTCCTGTTGAAGGGAATTGAGATTGATTCTGTATCTTCTACTGCTAGTGATGCAATTATGAAGCCTCTTATACACGAGTTTGGGGGGCATTTATGTAAGAATTGCTCTAGGAATGGAATTGCTTGATCTTAGATATATACATCTTTGTAGGGTATAAGCAAACTCTTCTCTAAAATAATTAAATTAATTTATCCTCCCACAAGTACTCTAAGAAAATTACTATTGTTTCACATCCCTACGAACTCTTGATAGTATCAGAGTTTCATTTTTGCCAATTGATGATTATGAAATGGTATTTCATCATAGTTTTAAACTTAAATATAGACAAATGTATCAATCTTTTATTTTTTCAATTTTATTATGCATATTTATAATGAAGTTTGCCATTTTAATCATTGTTAAGTGTACAACACAGTGACATTAATTACATTCACAGTGTTGTGCAGTCATTACCACTATTTCCAAAACTTTTTCATCACCCCAAACAGAAATTCTGTACCCACTTAGCAATAACTTCCCACTCACCACTCCTACGAGCTCCTGATAACCTCTAATCTATCTTCTGTCTCTATGAGTTTGCCAATTTTAGATATTTCATATAAGTAAAATCATACAATATTTGTCCTTTTGTGTATGGCTTATTTCACTTAGCATTGTTTTCAGTGTTCATCCATGTTGTGAAAGTATTAGAACTTCATTCTTTTTATGGCTGAATAATATTCCATTGCATGCATGTATCATACTTTATCTATTCATCTGTTGATGGACGCTTGGGTTGTTTTCACCTTTTAGCTATTGTGAATAATGCTGCTGTGAACATTTGTATACAAGTATCTGAGTCTCTGCTTTCAGTTCTTTTGGGTAGATACACAGGAGTGGAATTCCTGGGTCATATGGTAATTCTGTGATTAACTTTTTGAGGAACTGTGAAACTGTCTTCCTCAGTGGCTGCACCATGTTCCCCGCAGCAATAGATGAGAGTTCCATTTTCTCCATATCCTCACCAGTTTATTTTCCATTTTTTGATCATAGCCATCCTAGTGGGTATAAAGTGGTATCTCATTGTGATTTGGATTTGCATTTCCCTAATGACTAATGATGTTGAACTTTTTTTCATGTGCTTATTGGCCATTTGTATAACTTCTTTGGAGAAATGTCTGTTCAAGTCCTTTGCCCATTTTTTTAACTGGATTGCTTGTCTATTTGTTGTCAAGTTTTAGTAGTTCTTTGTATATTCTGGATATTAAAACCTTATCAGATACATGATTTGCAAATATTTTCTCCAATTCTGATACTTCCTTTGATGCACACAAGTTTTTAATTTTGATGAAATCCAACTTATCTATTTTTTCTTTTTGTTGCTTGTATTTTTGGTGTTATATCTAAGAATCCAGTGTCAAATCCAAGGTCAGGAAGACTTACCCCTGTATTTCCTTCTAAGAGTTTTATGGTTTTAGCTCTTACATTTAGGTCTTTGATTAAATTTGTGATAGTTTTTTGTACAGGGTGTGAGGTAGGGGTCCAACTTCATTTTTTTGCATGCTGCAATCCAGTTGTCCCAGCACCATTTGTTGAAGAGACTCAATCTTTTTGATTTATGCTTTAATCGTCTTGTTTAAGAAATCCCTTTCTACCTAAGATCATAAAAATATCCCCCTAGATTTTCCCTCTAAAATTTTTTAAAGGATTGCTTTTTTACGTTTAGATTTTTTAACTGTCTAGAATTTATTCTTGTGCATGAAGTACAGCAGGAATTATTTTTTATTGTTTTCTGTATGATGATTTTATTTTGCATTTTCTGGGTTACTAGTAAGTATGAAGGAGCACTGGTGGCACAATGGTTAAGTGCTTGACTGTTACCTGAAAGGTGAGTGGTTTGAACCCACAAGCCACCCCACAGGAGAAAAGACGTGATCTGCTCACATAAAGATTGTTGTTGTTGTTAAGTGTCGTCGGTCTAACTCACAGCGACCCTATGTACAATAGAACGAAACACTGCCCAGTCCTGCACCATACTCATAATTGTTGTTATGCTTGAGGCCATTGTTGCAGCCCCACGGTGTCAATCCATTTCACTGAGGATCTTCCTCTTTTTTGCTGACCCTCTACTCTACGAAGCATGATGTCCTTCTTCAGGGACTGGTCCCTCCTGATAACATGTCCAAAGTATGTGAGATGAAGTCTCACCATCCTCACTTCTAATGAACTTTCTGGAAGTACTTATTCCAACACAGATTTGTTCGTTCTTCTGGCAGTCCACAGTACATTCAAGATTACAGTACATTCAAGCCATAAAGATTACAGCCTAGGAAATCCTATGGGGCAGTTCTGCTCTGTTCTGTAGGGTTACCATGGATATTGTGAGAAGCATTCAAATTCTGGGTATATTTTAAAGGAAAGTCTCTCAAGATTTGTTGATAGAGTGTGAGGTGTAAGAGAAAGAAAGTTAATGATTACTCCAAGATTCTGGCCTGGCAGTTGGAAGAATATTGACAAAGGGAAGAGTTGGCATAGGGTGGGGAGCAGGTTTAGGGAGGAAATCAAGTATTTTGTTGTGAACATGTTATTTTTGTGATGTTGTTAGACATCCAAGTGGAGATGAAGAAAAGGCAGTTGGGTATGCGGATCTGTAGTTCAGGGTCATGTCCAGGCTGGAGAGTTATCAGGATATAGATGATTTTTCATCCATGAGATTGTTTTAACTCACCAAGGGGGTGAGTATAGATAGAGAAGATAGATGTTTGAGAACTAAGGCTAGGCCAATCCAAAGTTGGGAGACTGAAAAGATGATGAGGAAGCAGCCAAAATAACTGAGAAGAAGCGTCCAGTGAAAGAGCCAAGAAAAGGTAGATTCCCAAAGGTTCAAGTGAAGAAAATGCCTCAAGAAAGAGAAGTCATTAACTGCCCATTGTTGTGATTTGACAATAATTTTACAATGGGATCCTGCTCAGAAATGTCATTTTAGTTTCCCTCTTTCTCAGTCTGCCTGCTCCTTTACCTGCTGTGTTATTCCCTCACACAGTCTGCTTCATGACCTCTGGTCTGGGAATGTGTACAGAGGATGACCTCCTGCCAACACACCTAGGCCATCAAGACTATTGGCATCTCACTCCAAATTCAGGCTAGTTCTTGATGCTGGAATCCCACGGTAACACTTTAGGGAGGAACATGACACTCAATTATTTGAACCTGAACATGGCCTAAATCCAGGCCTGAACCTAAGTCTTGGAGTCCAGGTTATAGGGGCTGAGCTTAAATGAACCCAGTAATTTATGGCAACATAAATTCAAGAGTAGGATTCCAAACACTATATACATATCTTTCGATTTAGCTTTCACTACTAACCTAATAGCAACCATCTAAAGAACATAAGTATCTTATCTTATATCACACATCTCCAGCTTCAGTACATGTCTTCCTTGAATACCTCACATAAAGAAAATACAAAAAAAAAAACAAAAAACAAAAAAGGTTACAAATCCTAGGAGTCACCCTTGATTCCTCTTGTTCCCTCATAACCCATATTTAATCCACCGATAAGCTCCATTGGCTCTACCACTAAAATACATCCCTAATCTGAACACCTTACACCATCTCCATTGGACTACTGCAAACCTGGTCCAAACCCCATTATGTCTTTCCCAGGTATTGCTGCTCTGTCTTGCAGCCTCATTCCCTTACAGTTTATTCTCCACACAGAAGCCTAGTGACCTTTCCAAAGTGTAAATCAGGTTGTGTCATTCACCCACATAAAATGCTCCAGAAGCTTCTATCAGGCGTGGTCTATAAGACCCCATCATATCTGGTCCCAATCTCCCTCTCTTCTTCCACACTTCACCTTATTCACCATACTTGAGCTGTATTCTTTCTTTTATCTGTCTCTCAAATACATTAGTTCATTTCTATGCCAAGGACCTTTGATTTGCTGTTTCTTCTTCTGGAAGGTTCTTTCTCAGTATCCCTTTGGCTGGTGCTTCTCCTCATTCTGCTCTCAACTCATCACCCTCTCAGGGGGATCTTCCCCAGCCTTGGTTACAGTGGCCCTCCTGCCTTAGCATGTGTAATTTCCTCCACAGCGTCTACTATGACCTGAGATGGTCTTATTTATTTGCTTACCTCTTTGCTGGCTGTCTACTCCCTCTTGTATGTAAGCTTCTTTAAGACAGAGACCCTATTGGACTTGTCACTGCTCTATGCTCCATGTCTGGGATAGTTTGTAGCATTTAGTAGGTGTTCAGTGAGTGTCTGCTGACTGAACAAGCTGAATTTAACAAAATTTATTTTAGGTCTACTTCTTGATTTTCATTAGGTTTCTAGCTTTACTTTTATGTCCAGGTTGGGGTGGCTTGTACCAAGTGTAATAAAAGGAGGTGATTCTGCACGAGCCTTTGTGTCAGTTAAGGCCTCAAGTGAGGAACCCTCTTTCCCAACGTAAGAGTCATGGAGTG
This sequence comes from Trichechus manatus latirostris, assembly GCF_000243295.1. Classification (NCBI taxonomy): domain Eukaryota; kingdom Metazoa; phylum Chordata; class Mammalia; order Sirenia; family Trichechidae; genus Trichechus; species Trichechus manatus. The sequence continues at coordinate 805,894 of NW_004444118.1, read as the reverse complement.
TGCCCCACCTCCACTCCCAGCCTATGTGTTCTCACCAACCAGTACCACAAGGGAGGTGGTACTTGGGATGCTTAAAGTCTACCTGGGACAGGAGGAGATCTGGGACAGCTGCTCTTTGGGACTCCTGCCCCAGGGTGACTTGACCCATACCCCAGCTTGAGCTATTAGAGGCCAGGCACAGAGGGAAGGAGAATTTCGCCCTGCTGAGGATGTAGACTTTCTGGAACTCACAGAGCTGGCCAAGTTATGTTAACACGAAGCTGGCCAAGAGCTTTGGCTGGTTCCTTTTCCTCCTGGAGATCCAAAGTCAGTAGCAACAGAAACTTCTCTGTTTTCAGAGCACCCACTCTGTTCGGCTCTGTTTTTTAGAGTACAGGTAGACCCTGACTTACAACATATTAGAGTTAAGATGAACCACACTTACAACTGTCTGTTTTTTGTACATCTTATTGTTGGTAATATGTACCACATACAGTGTTTCAGTGCATAATTTGCTAACGTTGTTAGTCTCAGATGTTCACTCGTAGATGTTCAATGTTATGATTTATAAAGATATTGATAATAAAAGGCAATAATAATGAAAACTAAAAAAAAATAATGAGATATTCGACTTACATCAGAACCAACTTACGATGGAGTCGTTGGAATGAAACCCCATGAAGTCAGCGACTACCCGTTTGTTGTTTTAGGGGAATCCTAAGTGAGAGAATAATGAGGCTCAGAGGTGGGCAATTCCAAGGCTATGGGTTTGACCCTGACTTCGGGACTGGATTCCGAATGGTTTTGAGACCCCTGTCACCTTCCCATCAGTGTCTTAGTGTCTTCCTCAATCCCATGAGTTCTGTTGAGAAAGCCTATGCTAGAGAGTGACTTCATCATTAAGTACAGCCTGTCAGTCAGTCGTTTCTCAGAGAAAAAATCCACTTGACTGCGATGAGTAGCTTTAGAATTGACTTTGCCCCTGCTGAGTCTGGTTGTGCAGGATCTATGCAGAGCTGGTTTCTGCAAGTGGTCTGAGACTTAAACATGTCACAGCTAAACTCACACTGCCCAAGCTGAGCAGTCACAGTAGGAATCTATTTTATGTCAGCATCTCACACAAGAAGCATTTTAGCTGCCTTGCTCTAGGAAAAATCATTTTCCACTAGAAGATTCAAAGAAGGGAAGAAGAATGAAAAATAGGCTTAAGTTCAACAGCTATTTCTTGAGTGCTTACTACATGACAGACACTAGGCTGGGGCCTCAACAAGGTCATAGCCTAACCTAGGCCACAGGGAAGATAAAAGACCATGATGGGGCAAGTGCCTCTCTTTGAACCTGCCCATTGCCATAGGGACCCCATGCAGGAATCTAAATTCACCTGCTTGTGTGTTACACTGGAGTTGAAGGGGAGCACGTCTCAGAGGTGGGTGGGCCAGCCAAACTCAGAATCCCAGGTGAGTTTGAAAGGAAAGGTAAGAGCCAGCCATAGGAGTAGGCCAGACAGAGTCAGTGAGTTTAGAAACAGGATTTCAGCCACCATCAGTGAGCCAGGGAGCCAGGCCCTGGAGGTCACATCTAGTGAGGAGTGTGGGAGAGGCCAGGCTGCATTCAGAACAGCAGGTTCTAGGTTCTACCATGGAGGTGTTGAAATGTGTCAATCCCTACCTCCTACAGAAAGCCTCTCCTTCTGCTCATGACCCCATCTCTTCCTACCAACTCATGGGCTCTTACTCTAAAATTATTCCTTTTATTTTGTATTTAAAAGTTCTACCTCTTCAATGTCTCCTGTTCTCTCCCCAAAATCAGGTAAAAAAAATTCCACTATCCTAATTAAAACCAACAAACAGAAAACAGTTGCTGTCAAGTCAGTTCTGACTCATGCTGACCCAATGTGTGTCAGAGTAGAACTGTGCTCCATAGGGTTTTTATCAGCTGAGTTTTCAGAAGTAGATTGCTGGGACTCTCTTTTGAGGTGCCTCGGAATTGACTCAAGCCTTCAACTTTTCTGTTAAGCAGTTGAGCGCATTGACCATTTGCACCACCTGGGGACTCTAATCATAATTAAACTCCCCCTCAAATATGTATCCTCCTCAAGTTATCTTGCCTTTGGTACCAATGTCTTGCCTTTTCACACTACCATTCTTCTTGAAATTCCTACCTTGGTTTTCTTGCATCGCATTTGCCCCTTTCATAACCTTGTTTTCCTCCCCAAATCTTCTTGAAACCGGTCTCTCTAAAGATCATCAAAACCAAAAACCAAACTCGTTGCCATCTAGTCGATTCCAACTCATCATGACCCTACAGGACAGAGTAGCACTGCCTCATAGGTTTTCCAAGGAGCAGCTGGTGGATTCGAACTGCCAACCTTTTGGTTAGCAGCTGAGTGCTTAATCACTGTGCCACCAGGGCTCCTAAAGATCATTAGCTACCTTTATAACCAATACATCCTGTGGCCTTCACTTTCTCTTTCTTCATTCCTCTATACCTCTCTATTTCACACCTAGCGAGATCAAATCACCTCTGTTTGAGGTCATAGGAAAGACTTGCATTTCTTGTGCGGGGGCAGCAGGATAGGGAGTCAGGAGACTGACAAGCTGATCATCCTGAAATGTGATCACTGGGAAACAGAGAGTCTTCCTTGGCACCCGAGAAGCTCTAAAACGAAGGAACAAGAAAGACTGAGAAGAAGCACGCCAGACTTGGATGAACCCAGTGCAACCCAAGCTCTATGACACTTTGACCTATTTGCAGAGTAATAGCCAAATCTGAGTTAAGCTGTGTGCCATTGTCCCTTGGGTTTGGATTAAACAGCATGACTAATTGAGATTTTCACCTTTTGGATTTCAGCCCTTTAGATCCAGGTTCTCAAGGATTTCAGTAAATGCAGATGGGATTAGTCAGTACTTTAAACCTCCCTCAAAACAAAGACATGAGTCAAGTCTTTGTTTGGAGGCAACAGGGGCTTTAAGGATTCAGTGGAATAAAATCTTTTGTGATGGTTATAGCCAGGTTCTGGGTTAATTAAGAGAGCCCACTGATTACTGCAGAGAAGGGCGACTGGTCTGGCCATTTTTGTGAGGTTTGTCCTTGCTTCAGGCCTCTTGTAGCTGTCAGCTGGTCTTTGCCTCTTGCGCTCCCTTTCAGGTTAGGCTTCCTTCCCTTACTAATTTCCCAAAGCATGCACAATCCAAAGCCATCCCCACTCCCCAAGGGAACAGACAGGCTCAGCCGTACTGCTCACTCTACCCTGATTCAGGTAGAGTTTTGGCATCTTCCTCACCACAGTTGTTCCTGAGTTTCACTTTATTCTTTATTTCTGTTCCCCCAACAAGGTCCTAACCATTGAAGTAAGAACCTGGAAGAAGATGAGAGCTTGGAGTGATGATTAGTACTATGTTTTAGTGATCTTGTCAGTTCTTCCTGGAACTCATATTATATACATTCATGTAATGCATTGAACTCTCAAAGCGATGTCAAAGCAAAGTCAAGAGAGGAAACCAGTGTGGGGCATTGGGCCAGACCTCCTGGCGTTCTCTTCAGCAATCCTGTTTTTGCTGTGTCATCTTGGGAAAGTTTCTCTCCTTCTCTGTGCCTTGTTTCCCCGCAAGTTTCACAGAGGTAATCATGCTGGTCCCCTCCCTGCCTCAGAGGGAAGGAGAGGATGAATGAGATCATGTCTGTAAGTGTGTTGAATCCCTTGGAGAAAGGTACTATGGAAATTCACAGATGTGGGGTATTTGTGCAGCACTCCAAGTTCTTGGAAAATGGGGCCTCTTGCAGAGGACACCTTGTAGGCTGCTAGCATTTGGTTGAGAGCCACAGCATCCACAGCATGTAAGGGCAACTGAGTATCCCCGGCCTCACGCAGAATCCCACCTGACCAGCTAGATTGATGGATGCCAACCCTATTCGTAGAGTTTCTAAAGCAAGGAAATTGCACAAGTTCATTGGAAGTGTATCCCAGGGCTACAAAATTCCACTTTAGGGAAGTCTCACTGTAGAGCTAAACTATCTTCTCTCACTTTCTTTTGTTTCATATTCAGTGGGGTGAAAGAACTGAAGGCCCTTCATTCTGGTAATTGAGCGACTATTCTCAGCCAGGGTCAGGATTATGTGGTGAATAGGACTACCCCTTACAGAGATGAAGGTCTAGTGGAAAAGGCAAATAATCGAAGAGAGTCTAACAGGAGTCGTAGGATCCCTGGGTAGCACAAACTGTTTGCATTTATCTAGTAACTTAAAGGTTGGAGGTTAGAACCCACCCTCTGGTCCCATGGAAGAAAGGCCTGGCAATCTCCCATAAAGATTATAGCCAAGAAACCCTATGGGGCAGTTTTACTCTATAACACATAGGATTGCCATGAGCCGGAATTGACTTGATGGCAACAGGTTTTTTTTCTTAATAGGAGTTGTACATAATAGGTGGAGGCAGTGCCTTGTCTAATTATTTAGCAACCTGGCTTACCTCAGTTGGTTAAAACAATGTTTCTCAACTATTCTCAGTCCAAGACACGCCAGATGTTTAGTAACTCAGTTGGTTAAAATGATGTTTTTCCATTTTTTCTAAGTGGTCTCCCTCTTTCTTTCTTTTACTTATTTTTCTTAACTCTCTGCTCCAAACAGCTGTGTATCCATAACCTTTTCCCTCCACCCACTTGGGCTGTGTGCACACACTCACACATTCCTCAAGCCTCCTATATATTGGATATTTCCCCCTTACTGTCAAGAAGATCTTAATGTCTCTGAACTGTACATAAGAACGTTGAAATGGCAAAGGTTTTGTTACACATATATCTACCGCAATAAACAACAACAAAAAAGAGTATTTTTGCAAAATACCACAATTTCCGGAAACGCTAAGTGAGACTTGATGGGTGTAATTGAGGCCAAGGTAGCAAGATGGGCTCATCTCATTGTATTTCCAGCATCTACACAAGGAATCTACTTGACGGCAATGGGTACACAAAGAGGATGCTCAAAGCATATTCACTGAAGAAATAAACCCTTGGGAAAACAGTGTTCCTACCACTGACAATGACCCAGCCTGTGGAAAGTCAGAGCAGCTGGCACTCTTGGTTGGGCTGCTTGCTGCTGGGTTTTGGTGCCACCTGCTAGCTTCCCAGAATCATGGCTGTCATGAGATAAGGGGTCCTAGGGCCTGAGGGAGGGATGGGTGGCCCCTCTGGGATAAAAGCCCCCAGCCTTCCCTTGAAATGTTCCTAGCCCTTCAACAGAATTAGTTGCTCTCCCTTTATGCTTCCACTCTACTTAAGTGTATTTCTATTTTATTACTGGTAACAATTGACCATAGTCTGTGGCACTGTTTAATGCTATGAGTCTGTTTCCCCTTCTTGACCATTTGCTACTTGAGGGAAGGAACAGTGTTTAATTTGTCTTTGTCTCTCCATTAATCCTGCCCATAAACTGAAAACCAAATCCATTGTTGCTGAGTCGGTTTCAACTCATAGCAACCCTAATACGACAGAGTAGAACTGCCCCATAGGGTTTCCAAGGCTGTAATCTTTATGGAAGCAGACTGCCACATCTTTCTCCCACGGAGCTGCTGGAGGGTTCAAACCACTGACCTTTTGGGTAGCATCTGAGCACTTAACCGCTGCACCACCAGGGCTCCTCAAACCTGTACATCGTAAGTGCTTGATAAATGTTCGCAAAGGAAGGAAGGAACATAGGAATTTTATATGCTGAAGTCCAGAGGGGGAACTCTGAAAATTCCTTGTACCTACTTAGCCCCACAAGGAGTTGGGTGTTTATGAAAGATGTTTTTTGATGCAAACAATATAGGTAGTAGTCCTTTAGGGGTCTATAGATGTCACTGATGGCCTATGATGTTGCAACTGTGCTTTTCATTTCCTGAGGGTGATGTGGGGAAGGCAGTGGGGGTCTCTGCAAGGGCAGGGAAGTGGTGGTCCTGCCCTCCCAGGGAGCTGCCCCAGGATCTGCTTGCTATGTAGAGGTTGTCCCACCTTAGCATGGGGTCAATCTGTCTCTACTGCCTAATATCAAAGCTGTCCCTTTTCAGGATGGGAAAAAAGCTATCTCAATAGAATTATCTCTTCTGCCACTTGAGGGGAGTGCTGCTCCAGCTGACGGCTCAGGGAAGTGGTTGACTCCTCTGTGGGCAGAGCAGTTATTTCCAGAGAGCCAGGCTGGCGAACAAAGGCTGCTGGACCAAGCAGGCAGTTGTCCTGTCCAGCCCTCGGCACTGCCTCGTGGCCTCTCTTCTCTGTTCTTGTTAGGTGGAGGTGGAATGGTGAGGAAAGGGACAGGAGTGAAGGAAAAGACTTGACCTGACCAGGAAGGATGGGCTGTCACTGGATCTTGTTCCTCCCATCCTTCCCCGAGTTCACGGACCCTTGGGACAGTGCTGAGAATCTTGCTGGTACCCTATGAGTTCCTCAGCTTTCCCACTGCTTAGTGTCCAAGTTGGAAAACAGCCCCCAAGTCTGACTACCCTGAGAGCCATGCCCTCCTCCAGGGTAGCTTAGCAGGTACTCTGAGCATCTTTGCCTCTCCTTCCACTGGCCAGTCCAGGAGTGGAGAGGGCTTATTCCTCATAACCAGGCCCAGATGTGCACAGGCAGTCACCTGGTCACACCAGGTCTCCACTGTGTGCAGTTCTGTGTGACTTCTTGAGAACGTACTATGTGACTTCTTGAGAACCTACTAGACCTTTTAGTTCTATGACCTGTTAATCCCCCTTACACTGTTTCCAGAAGGTAAGTTAATGACAGACATCGTATAGAGGGGGAAATGAGGTGCTCCAAAATAGGTAGTGTGCCTAAATTCCCTAGGTTAATAAGCACTGGAGCCAGAATTTGCACCCGGGGCCACCTGATTCCCGAGCCTGTGCTTTGAACCACTGTTTCAGCACCAGCCTCTCTGGGGTCTCCATAGTGTAGATTCAAATAAGTAATTAATATGGGCCTCTTTCTCAAGTAAGTAATGGTCTGAATGGGAGTCAGGATAGCTGCTTGGGAAGGGGGCGCCAAAAATATCTGCGGATTGGTGTGGCAGTGCCATGTCTCACATGCTCGGAGGGACCTAGGGGGTCAGAGTAGAATATGATTAGTCAGGGTAGGTTTCTAGAAGTGATTTTTTTTAGTAAGACTTTGGAGGTTGGTTTAAAGATGACTAAAGTTGTTGGGAAGAGCTTGTGCTCTGTAGAGAAGTGACATTCCCAGGCAGGAAGCCAGCTCAATTTCAGCCAAGACTACTCGCTCTCCTGTGGCCCTTAGAGAGTGGCGACTCCCTGCACAATGTGCAGGCTCTGTACACTCACTGTCTGCCACTCATCTGTTTCCCCTACTGGACTATCAACTCCTTGATGGTCAAGACCTTCTCTGGTTCATTATTGTATCACCAGTGTCTGACCTATGGCAGGAACTCAATGGAAATTTGTTGAATTGATGCTCTTATTCCTCAGAGGAACAGTGGTCCCACTGTTGGCAGTGGCCCAGGCTGCTGGAAACTAGAGCAGCTGACATCTCTGCCAGGGCTGCTTGCTGCCAGATCTTGGTGCCACACACATCATGAGCCAAAGAGCCCCAGGGTTTGGTGGAGGTGTGGGTGACACACCTGGCATGAAGGCCCCAGGGCAAAGGCTGAGACTACCTGTGCTTTGAGTGTGACCAGGGTGGGGAGGGGTTTGTTTACAGTCTCCCCTCTCCATTCCCTCCTGCCCACATCTGCCATAGTGAATTATAGATGTTTGGACACTATGCTACATGGGCAGAGGGAAGTCCCATATGGAACAGATTCAAGAGAGATGATGAAAGCAGATGATGAAGGCAAGACAGCTGGGGGACTGAGCCTGGGAGGAGCCAGACTAGCAGGTGAGGCCAGTGTGTTCACTGTGCCCATCTTTCAAGGTCCTGTCATGTTCTCCTCCAAGAAGCCCTTTTGGACCCTCCCCACCCCCTGAGCTCTTCCTCCTCTGAAGATCTGTTACACTTATGGTCCCTGTTAACCCATTGGCATGCAACTATGGTGGTTCCATTTTCTAAGCTAAAAATCAGCACATGTGATCTAACAATGAGACTGAATGTTAACACTGAGGTTGTCTGGGAAAACCCAATGTATATGTCCTCTCTCCATTCAACGAAGATAATCATGGCCACCATTCAGAGTCTGATTAGCTTATTTCAACCTGTTGTTGCTTGTTTTTGAAGTTCTAACTTGTCTAAGCCTTATGTCCTCAATTGGATTAAATGTTCCCTAAGGGATCAGGGTGTATATTGCATTTCCTTGATATTTTTGAATCACCTAAAGATCTCTGCCAGTTCACCCGTGCTTTTGAGGGTGGGCGAGAGATATTTGCATCTTTCGTTTGTTTCTTGATTTCTTCCCCCAAATCAGGCAATTCAGGTTCTACTCTTATCTCTGTTTTAAGTCTTTAATTGTGGAGTTAAGTAACCAACAAGTTGCCACTGAGTC
>NW_004444118.1:793218-796039 GCF_000243295.1 Trichechus manatus latirostris | reverse complement strand
TTTTGATGAATGTAGGAACTGGGAAAATTTAAGAATCCAAAGCTGTGAGATAAAAAACCTAGAAAAGGAAGGACAGGTATTAGGATAAAGAAGTTCAAGATCCATTGTTCTAAACTTACCTGTATGCATCTGTTCTCTCTCTTCTTCCTCGGAAAAAAGCAAACTTGATTGAACAGGAAGAACTGAGACCATTTTAAATAAGTTAATAAGTAAAGGAAGGGAACTCTTTTTCCATAATTTTCTCCAGTTATGCCTCGTACCCCTCTGTTTTCTATTCTTGTCCTGTGGATACATGAAGACAATTTTCCAATATTGACCCTTCTGCTTTCTTGGGGCTTTGTCAAAAGGAAGGGTAGGTTTGTACACCAAATAGGGAAATGAGAGGGAAGAAGGGCTGTCAAGGAATAGACTTAAGAACTTAATAAGTAGCCCATTGACTCAAAAAATAGCCACATGGGCCTACAAGTACTCATGGGCTCCAGGGAGTAGAAAAAGGATATGAAGCTGAATAAGGAAGGAAAATGTTAGAGGATGAGCGTAAATTTCCTCCCGGGTGGAAGTGACCCCGAGAGCAGTAGAGAGTTTGTTCATTAACTTTCCATGGAACTTGGATTTTTAGCATTATTCCCAGGGATGTGAGTGGGAAAACCAATGGAGCCAGACTTCTCAGCCACTGAGTCTACTCTATGCCTGGCCTAACACCAAAAACTGTCCTTAAGGAACTTTTCTCCGGGGACCCCATGCTTTGGTCTCATCCTTGTGGGAAGTTGACTACCCCTTGGGCACCATGCTTCACTCCGATTCTTCTGTCCGGTAACCTTGATGTCACTGAAACAAAAGTCACAAAATTCATAAAGCTCATAGAAAATGTGAGAGATAGAAGGAACTGAGCTTACCCATTGCTAGTATGCCCTTCACTTTATATATGAGAGCATGGGGGCCAGACAAGGCAAGTGACTTCCTTAAAGTCACATGGCTCACAAGCTGACTCTATCCCAGGTCTTTTAACTGGGATGCTGCCTGTTATTCTGAATTTATCTGAGGTCTCTTTCCTGCTTAGCAATCACCTCTCCACATGGAGCACAAGGCAGTGCCCTGGTGCAAAGTCATTTGGGCAAGTTCTGTGGCAGGTGTCAGTGGCAGGGAGTGAGAGAAGATTCTGCTGCCACCAGTGCCTTGGAAAGGGATGACTTATGCATGTCCTCCTCCATTCTGGGCTTGTCTTGCTGTGAGCCTTGGGCAAAAATCTCTTCCACTCTTCCTTGCCAAGCATTTCTGTCATTCTATGCTCTATGCCCTATTATCATTATAAGCTTTCTCATTTCCTTCTATCTACTTAACCCCACAATTAAAGACAGAAGTCAGAACTCTGTGCTTAAAACAGATTAACCTCGTCTCCCTCCTTTACCCTGAGATCACCTGTAACGTTCCATTAATCCAGAATGACCAGAATTCCAGCAGGTGCTAGCCACCACTTATCCCTACCTGGGATCGCTCTCTGGGCTCTTTTCTTTCATCCTTACATGGCCCTGAATGATAGGATCCCAGGGTTAGAAGGGAAATTAGAGGGGTTCCTATGATATTTCTACCATATTTCTGTCAGATGGTCTTGAATGCTTTTAGGGATGGAGAATTCACTACTTTATAATTCACCGTGTTCCCACTTTTGAACAGTAATCCAGGATTTCCCCCGATGGGTCCTAGCACTGCTCTCTGAGCCACACAGAAGAGGCAGAGCTGCTATTCATAAGACAATTTTTCTGGTGTTTGAGCTCCTGCTTTACCTGAGCATTTTCCACTTTTAGCAAAGCATCTCCATTTATTTCAGCCATTCTTTACTTGACAATGTCTCCAGACCCTATGGTATACTGGTCTTCTTCTCTCCTTTGTCAATCCCCTCTTTATTAGAGGGTTGCAGTGAAAAACTCCAAAAGTGGTCTGACCAGGGCTGGGTACAGTGGGACTGTTACTTTATTTGTTCCAAGTATGACACATGTATCAATGCAATCATAGTTTTAGAGGCCACATCACTCTTTTGCCTTGTGTTGAGTTCAGATTCAACAGAAACCCCTAAGTCTTGTTCACATGAGCTGTTATTGGCATGACTGTTCTCACCCGTACGTGCTTTTCTGAACCTAAATGTAGGTCCTTACATTTGTCCCATTCAAACCCACTTTGTTTGTCAGACAATCTTGCTAGGCAACTGAGATCTTAATGGATATTCCTACTGCCAACCAGTGTGTTATCTGCTCTTTCCAGCTTGGTTATATCTGCAAATTTTATAAGCTTGCTTTCTCTGCCTTTATCCAAATCATCAATAAAGATATTGACCAGGAAAAGGCAAAGGACAGTACCCTGTGACATACTATCAGAAACCTTCCTTCATTGTTTCATTAATCAATACTCCTTGGATATATTTACTCAACCAATTACAAGTCCGTCTAATTCCATGTGGTGCAGAAGATCGCTACATAGAAAATGACATTCAGCCCACCTCAGCAATGTGTTCCAGTAAATCCCTTGGAAAATTCTAACCTCAATCTGCAGTGTTTATCTTGAGATGTCTCTTTACACAGAGACTGTGGTCCATCCTGCCCAGAAGTATCAGCGTTTCCTTTGGCAGACAGGGAGCTGATGATCTGGTTTCTTGACCTAGAGCCCAGAGATACCCCCACGACCCTGTTGGTGCCCTGACTATTTGGGCTGAAGCATGGGGAGGCTTAGAGCCAACTCCCAGGCACCCATCCAGAGCTTTGGTTGGACAGCCCTTCAGAATTCCTAACATAAATTATGCTGTCACATCTGGTGGAGGGTGGAGGTA
>NW_004444118.1:789495-792020 GCF_000243295.1 Trichechus manatus latirostris | reverse complement strand
TCCTTTGCCTACATCATCCCCCTTCTCAATCCTGAGATGCTCCTTCTCTTCTTTTGTGCCTGCAGCCAGGGACAGATCACCTAATAATCAAGGTAGGCACGGGTTTACTTGTGCTTACTTACTAATCTGTAGCACACAATTGCACATGGGTTTCAACACATAAAAGATCAGTAAGTAAGCACAAGTAAGCCCATTTTTATGTGGTGAAACCCATGTGAAATTGTGCACTACAGATTAGTTAAGTAAGCACAAGTAAGCCCGTGTGTACCTAGCTTACTGTAAGCCTGTGCATACCTTGCTTGCTGGTTAATCTGCCCCTACTGCAGCTCATGTTTCCTTCTTTTTGGTTTAGTATCACTTTGCAATAAATTTTTAAAGGAAAAACACTTTTATTTTCAGCATTTTTATTTTCAAAATCTCAGGATGAAGGGCATTTAAAAACAACTTACTATCTTTTTTCTCTCTGGAAAATAATCCATGTTTGTCACAGAAAAATCTGAAGCTACAGATACATTCACGAAAGCAAAGAACGATCATTCATAATCTGATCACTGTGAACATTTTGGTCTATTTCCTTCTAATCTTTGTGTGCATTTGTATGTCTCTGTGTGTAATAAAGGGGAATGTACTGTACATTTTGTGACTGGAGTTTTTCACTCAATAATTATTGCTAACAGGGAACTGTGCTCTGCCTTGCTTTTTAGCATGTTGCTTCTGAAACCAACTGAATGGCATCGTTGTATTGTTCATCCTCTGTCTGCAAAAGCCTGGTGCCCAGCATGTTTTTCCCTTAGTCAAGCCATGACTGAGTGTTCTTCTCATTTCTCTCCATATGTCCATAGGTCTTCTTTCTGTGGCTGATGCCTTTCCAGACTTTACTTCTATCTGTGATATCCATGTTCTCAGATACTGTCTTCTCCTTCAGGAGAGGTTGCTAGTGGCTCTTGCTAAGAACTCTGTCCCTTCTTGCCCCCCTTTTGCTCCTGCATCTGGGAAGAACAGCATGTCTGGTCCCTGCTGAAGAGATGGAGGCACAAAAGAGGAAGGAGAGCAAAATGGCGCACAAAAGGGCCATCCTGGAAGATGGGATGTGGCCCCACGTTCAGAAGCTCTTTGCCTAGGAAGGATCTGGAGACAAATCACAGAATAACAGGAGGAAAAGAGGAGGCTGAGGTGGGATAGACCTCCCAGCCTTTGGAAGATTGTTCAGCTGGAAGTTGGTGTGTCCTTTTCTCCATTTCCTTCAGGATAGGGCAAGCATATGACTGCAGGAATGGCAGAGGCAGATGGGAATGTAGAGGTCATCAAGACCATTATTTTACAGACTGGAAACCTGAGTCCCAGAATGAGGAAGTTGTTAAAGCAAGTAAAAGCAGAACTGGGACTTGGGACCAGGACTCTTGACTCCCAGGACAGAGTTATTGTTCCAGCCCAGAGTTAAAGCAGATCTGACAGGGTGGTGGGGCTTTGGGTCAGGTGTCCAACGGAGAGTGTGGGCTCTTCACAAACATGAAGAGTATGGCTCAATTCACTTCCTCTTTCCTGTAAGATAGGCTAATGGCTGGGGCATGAGGACCTACAGGAGGTGATGACAGGTGTTCTTCCTCTAAAACAAGTCAGTCAACCAGGAAGTGTTTCTTAAGTGCCTGATTTAAGTTGAGACTAAGTCTAACAAGTCCAGGAACTAAAATGTAGTCCCTGCCTTCAGAGAGCTGAAGATCTAATTTAATGTTAAATTATGCAGTGGAGACTTTGCATGTTATGGAAGTGGAGAGGAAGGAGCTGTGTAATAATGAAATGCAGCTGGTAGAAAACTTTTGGAAGAAATTGGTCTTAAAAGGATGGATAGGATTTGTATATGTAGAAAGGTAGTGGAAAACTTGCGCTCAAATTCCAGCTTCTCAATTGCATTCATTCACTCATTTATTCATTAAACTAATATTTACTGAGGGCTGGGAAATGTCCAAGTTACCAGTTGCTGTTGAGTCAATTCTGACTCACAGCAATGCTATATGTGTCAGAGCAGAACTAATCTCCATAGGGTTTTCAGTGGCTGAATGTTTGGAAGTAGATCGCCAGGTTTTTCTTCCAAGGCACCTCTGGGTGGGCTCAAACTACCAATCTTTTGGTTAGCAGTCAACTGCATTAATTGTTTAATGCACTCCTTGAATGTACCACCCAGGGACTCTGGGAACTTTTCTAGGTATTGGGAATACAAGAGTGGACACAACAAAAGCCTGTGTTCTCTAGAACTTAAATTCTAGTAAGGATGCACTGTGACCTTGGGCAACTGCAACCTTTTGTCCCTCACCTTTAAGGCCAGAGTACTGACTCCTACCTCACATGGTTGTTACGAGTGAGATAAGTAGGAAAAACATTGAATGAGATAGCATACGTAAAGCCCTTCATAGTACCCAGCACATATAAATGTCACCTACAGACTGTCCCTATTGTTTTTGTTACTGTAAAAATAATATTATTAGAGCACAAGGGTTGAAAGGCCAATGCTCACCAGAATCTGGGGG
>NW_004444118.1:787253-788727 GCF_000243295.1 Trichechus manatus latirostris | reverse complement strand
CTTGCCAGAAGCTGTTAAGTTCCATCAATTCTGGCTGGCTGAGAGAGACTTCCCATGGTTGTATGTGGAGAGGGTTGACATGTTTATATGGAAGTAATGACTGTGTTGATTTCCTAAGAAAAGATTAGGATGAGAGCCCAGTTCACCGTTTGGGGACTTGAACTGAGATCCTCTCGTGGCTTGGAAAAGATGCATACCTTGCAGATTAATTCAGAAGATTACCAGCCCATGGCAGTTTTGTTTTGCTCTCCTTTCCTTTGCCCATTAGCTATAGCCACCAGGGAGTGGAGAGTGATAGTAGTCTCCATTCAAAACAATGGATTCCCAGGGAGTTCTCCTTCACTTTTGGAATCTCTGTTTAAATATTTTTTTTCTCCAGGTGGTCACCCTTTCTTGAATGACTGAAAACCAAAATCAAAAACCTGTTGCCATCAAGTTGATTCTAACTCATGGTAGTCTCATAAGACAGAGTAGAACTGCCCCGTAGGGTTTCCAAGGCTGTCATCTTTATGGAAGCAGACTGTCACATCTTTCCACATGGAGTGGCTGGAGGGTTTGAACCTCTGACCTTTTGGTTATCTGCTAAGCACTTTAGCCACTGCACCACAAGGACTCCTTATATGATCGAGGCAAGTGTTAATAAAGAAATGTGAGTTTGCTTAGGCCAGTCTGATCGCAGACCAGAGCAGCTCTGGTTGGTGAGGACACTGCAGGAGAGAGTAGGGGAGGACCGCTGTCCCTGAAGAAGACAGGAGAGGGACAGTGAGTGCAACCCTGGGAGAGAATTTCTCATTCCTTCCCCAAAACTTGCTCTAGCATTTGACCTTCACCCTGCTAGGCCTTTCAGCTCAGCTCTGAAAAGGGCAGCCTGAATATTGTCAGCAGGTAACCATTAGAGGAGTTCCTGGGTGGTGCAACTCAGCTGCTAGGTGAAAAGTTGTTGTTCCATCCAGTGGCATCCCCAAAGAAAGGCCTGGTGTTCTACTTCTAAAAAATTAGCCATTGAAAGCTCTTTGTAGCAGCTCTACTCTGACACACATGGGGGCACCATGAGTAGGAGGTGACTCTACAGCAACTGTGTTTTTTTTAACCATAATAACCTGTATGATCCACAAAATTAATATTGAACACAAAGAAAAGTAACATTTATGCTTCTCTTTTGGGAGAGTAGGAAGTAACCACTGATTTAAGAATGACTTGTGCTACCAAAGTAAACCATTGCTGTGCTAGCTCTAAAATGGACCAATTCCCACTTTTTTGTTTTAAACCATTAATCTCTTTAATTCAGGTTCCATTAGACTGGAATTTAATGATCATTCAGATTCAACTAATATTTATTTTATGAAGTGGCTACTATGAGCCAAGCCCTGGACTGGGCTTTTGCATAGTTAGGTCATTTAGTCATTTATCCTAGAGTTTACCTTTGTATGATCTATGAGGAAAAGGTTTACTAAGCAAATAAATGGTGTGTACA
>NW_004444118.1:784298-785934 GCF_000243295.1 Trichechus manatus latirostris | reverse complement strand
GGACCACAATTATAGAGCTCGGGCTTGACTCTTTTTTTCCAGTGTCTTAAAGCTGATATATTTTTACATATCCTTGGGTTGGAGGGTGGGGGGCATGGTTATGGGTTTAACTTTTGCTCTGCTGATTGCCTCTCAGCTTCATGAAAAACCCAGAAATGCCACCAAGCATTTAGTGCAGTGCAGTGGGACTCGGCAGTCATGATCTGATGAGTTAATTGACTTAGAGACCAAGATGGAACTTAAGGTGGAAGGTTTGACAAAGCCTTTAGGAGCATTCCCTTCCCACCCCCAGCCAGGATGAGACACTCAGGGGTGCCATGCACGGTGATGTGTGTGGATGCGGTGTGTTACATGACAGGCCCAGTGGAAGGTTCTGAGGTTGGAGTGATGATGGGCAATGCTTTCCAAGATCCTTGGTATAGCATTCTGGTTTGGCCAACCAGTGTGTTGCTGCAAGAGCTTGAGATAAAGCCAATGCATGGGAGGAGAGAAAAGCATACGTTTGGTGACCTACCCTGAATAAACAGGCTTGGAGCAATAAGAGGGGTAGAGTGGGAGAGATCCAGGACAAGGGCTTTGGCAAAATATGGTCATGGTAATGAGAATGGTTGAATATGTCTCCATGCTTTTGAGTGTTGTTGGTGTCGTTTGCACTCTGTTATTTTTCCCTTCAAGGGATTTCTTGGGGAAGGTTGTATGTATCCCAGAGCTGAACTTCCAGGCAAATGCAAGCTACAGCCAGCTTCAGAGCTGCACATGAGCATGTCCCTAGGGTAGACTTTTAGAAGTGTGAATCTCTCTCACACACACACTTGCACCTGCATACACATACACACTCCCATCCACACTCACTTACACATACACAGATGCACACACTCATGCACACACACACTCCCATGCACACTCTCACATACACTCACATGGATACACATTCACACACTCGCATGAACACACACTCCCTCATACTCATGCACTATTTCTTTCTTTGAAGGACAGATGGGCAGACTTTTCTCTCAACTGTAGAGCAAGCCCCTTTGAAGGGAAAGTCTGCCTTAATGATCTTTTTGTCCCTTTGTACAGTTTGTTAATAAATTTTAAAATATCATCATGAGCAGGTTCGAGGACATTGCCAACGGGCAAAGCTGTATGTTATACACCTTTGCATCCTCCAGCAATGCCTGCCCAGTGAGGGACTCAGCAGATGTTTGCAGATGATAGTGACTTTGCGGAGCCCCCACATTTGAACTTTTCATGATGAGGTCTGGAAAGGGGTCCCTGGACAAGAAAGAAAGGGGGGAAAGCTGTTTGCCCTCATCTCTTCACTTTCTTGCAATGATCTGTCTCTTCTTAAAGCAAACCTAGACCTTCAAAGAGCCCCTCTGTGAGTGTAAGTGTGGTTCTCAGTAGGCTGGCACCAAACAAGTATGACAGTGATCTCCCCAGAGATGCAGAGCTGGGGGTGTGCGAAATTACATGGAGGTAGGAGACCAGCATCCTAGACCCAGCTCTGCCTCTAACACCCTGTGGAATCCACAAATGACCTTAGCTCTGAGTCTTAGTTTCCCATTGGTAATGCGGGACTAGTAAGACTCACCTCACATAGTGGCCAAGAGGACTGTTTTAAATAAAATTTTTT
>NW_004444118.1:781262-782705 GCF_000243295.1 Trichechus manatus latirostris | reverse complement strand
GAATTTGAAGCTCTCTTTCCTTCCCTCTGTCTTCTCTCCCATCAACATTTATTAACTGTGTGGTGACTAAAGATAGAAGAAGGAAGAAGGGAAGAGAAGAGAGGGAAGGAGGGGAGTCTCCTCATTTCTATTAGGCATTTCTTGTCCTGGTGGCTTTCTTCTAGGTTCAGCTGACCAGTTACTTTCGAGTCAACTCCAACTCATTGCAACCCCATGTGTGTCGGAGTAGAACTGTGCTCCATAGGGTTTTTGATGGACAATTTTTTGGAAGTAGATCACTAGGCTTTGGGTGGACTTGACCTCTACTCTTTTGGTTAGCAACCAAGCATGTTAACTGTTTGCACCACCCAGGGACTTCTAGTCTGATTAGGCTGGGATTATTAACCCCACTCTACAAGGGCTTCCAACCCAGATCTCACACCATTCATCCAGGTCAGCTACTCTTTTCAGGGAGTTAAGTTTCCCTTCTGCTTCCCAGCCTCCATCTTCACTATTCTGTTTCTACATCATAAAATGATCAACATGTAACACATCATCTGCAAATTCTGATCTGGCTTGTGTGGAATCCCAGAGGGCCCTGGATGCCCTTTGCCCAGGACCTAGAAATGGATAAATGGTGATGAGACTAACGGAAGGCAAGCTCTTATGTGACACTATGTACTTTATTTACTGAGTAAAGGGAGGCCTTGTGCATGCTCTGGGGATCTGCTTCAGCCACTCCTGGGTGTCAAGAGTTTGGGATAACTTGAGCTCATTGGAAAAATCTCCCAGCTGGCGACAGAGGATGTGGCTGGGTACGCTGTGGTGCAGAGCAGCGAGCCTGGTTGGAGCAGATGAGCCTGTGGATTCCCTAGCCGTCACTCCCCAACAATGCAGTGAGTCAGGGCTCGGAGTGCAAGGCGATGATGTGTGCAGACTCCCTGGGTGGGGGGTGAGATGAGGGGCAGGCTGCAGAGTGGAGGGGTTCCCCCGGGGAAATGTGTCACCGTGCACCACTGCTCCTGATTTCTGGCTTAGGTGGGAATGGGCAGAACCCAGACTCTCTGAGGCTTTGAGCAAAATCCCTTCTGGGCACGGGGGTACTTGTGTCTGGGCTGGTCCTGCTGGTCTGTCTCTTTTTTCAGGAAGATAGCTATGAGAGAGCAAGGGAGAGAAACTAGAGAAATAAATAGAGATGGCTGTCTACCCTGATGCAGAAGCTGATGATTGAGGAACTCAATGTAGAAAAAAAGGCCACTGTCCTGACAGCCCAGAGGCAGAGGCTGAGGTAGATGGCATGGAGCTAGAATAACCATGAAGATAGGTCCTTGTTCTGGGCCGGTAACAGTTTAAGACTCAGAGCCCGGAAACAGGATGAGAAGGTTCCAGTCTACAATCAACACTAACTTGTAGATGGAATCCACCAGCTCTCTGAGACCTAATGATCCCTATACCCTCCATGTT
>NW_004444118.1:760681-761396 GCF_000243295.1 Trichechus manatus latirostris | reverse complement strand
ACTGCTCTTAGATCCATTTTCAGCCACAATTGAACTTGGGGCAAGACTTTCTTTAGTCCTCCACCCCATTCCCCTTTTAAGTCAGTCTCTGAATCCCACTCTGCCATGGGTCCCCTTGACAGGGACCAGCTCCACATCTGTCATACAATTAACCAGTTCAGGTTTACCAAAGCACTATTGAAAACAGGTAGCTCCCTCAAGTGATTTCCCTCAAAAACCCCATATAGGCACTGTCAATCCTTTCCATCCCATGTTCTCTAGGGTGTTGCCCCCAACTGGAAAATGAGGGACTGGATTATTTGTTCTGTAAGGCCCGTACAATATTCTGTTGTGATGTATAGGGTTTTCATGTTTGGTAAAGTGGAATGTCAACAAAAAATGAGGGAAGCCTTCAGTAGGATGGATTGATGCAATGGCTGCAAGAGGAGACTCAAACATACTAATAATTATGAAGACGGTGCAGGACCAGGTGACATTTTATTCTCCTATACATAAGGTCTCCATGAGTTGAGCTAACTCGATGGCAACTAACAATAACAACAAAAGCACCTGACAGCCTAGTCTTAGATGACCCATTATCTGCCTGCTGGATGTGTCGTTCTATTCTGAGTTTTTTGTTTTTCATGGGATAGTGAGAGATGCATAGTCACCATGTAGTCAGGGATTTGGTGTCCCGCCTAAAATCCTGCTGCTGTCTACAAACACCCTCCCTTCT
>NW_004444118.1:754431-760419 GCF_000243295.1 Trichechus manatus latirostris | reverse complement strand
CTGTGCTTTTGCACATGGAACTTTCTCTGGAATATCCTCATCCCTCTTTTCAGCCTGGAAAATTCTTATCATCCTTTAATCACAAATAAAACATCTCCTTGTCTTTGACATCTTCCTTGATTCTCCCAGGCAGTAGTCATTACCTCCTCCATGCTCCTCTGACACTTTGCACATATTGTACTACATCACAACTTCTGTTCATCCGTTTCAGTTTCTTCTGCTAGATAAGGAGTTCCTCAGTGACAAAGAGTGTGAGCTATTCTCCTATATATCTCCCGCACCTAGTGCTAACACAATGCCAACCACACGTTCCATGTTCAGTAGACGTTTCCTGTATAGAAGCAGGAGTAATAAGAGCTCACAAACGCACAGAACTGTATACAGTAAAACCTGCGAAAGCTGGAACATGTATAAGATGAAAACCTGTCAGAGAAGGAAAACTCAAATATTTTCCACTAATAGAGAGCGATAGAAAAGTGCTAAGGCTGCACACTGACAAAGGTGGAAAACTTGCGAGACAAGTGTCACTGTAATTTCCCAACTACTTTCACGTATGTGATATACTCAATGAGTCTCTGTAGGGCAGATTTACCAATCCCATTAGAGATGAAGGCATCAGAGCACAGAAATGAAATAACGTGTCCAAGGCTACTCAGCCAATAAGGAGGTAGAGATAGGGAATGAGCCCAGGTCTTGTGAATCCAAATCCATTGTCGTTTCCTCTCTTTGATGATGCCCTCAAAATATTTGCAAGAACCTAGACTCAATGTACGTACATTCTAATAGAGGGACAGAAAACAGATCTTGCCAGGAGCTGGGGATGGAGCATGGGGGCAATGTGTGTGTGTTGGGGAGGGGGGTGAGATAGTTCTATATCTTGATTGTGGTGGTGGTTACACAACTGTGTATATTTATTGAAGCTCACAGAATTGTATACCAATAAGAGTAAATTTTACTGTATATAAAGTATACCTTAGTTAAAAAAAAAAGAAAAAATACACACAAAAAAGCAGCACAACTCTGGGACGATTGGCCACTTTTCAAAACCGTTCTCCAGAGGATTTGTTAAATTCATAGTATTCTCATCTTTTGCATTTTCAGTGATTACATTTCCAAGTTTTCAGTTTGCCAAAAAGCTTTTCAAGAGCACTTTGTGTCACTTGCTGTTCAGAGACTCAGAAGTGTGAGCCGTACATAGTCCAGGGACATTGACATAAGATAGCAGAGACAAAGGAACAAGCACAGACGACAGCGGGGCTCTTGTCTTAACAATGGTGACATTAGCTAAGTGCCTCATAATCATCTGCTTTTGATATAATCAGGAAGTTGATTAGACCTTACTTTTGTATGATGCCTTACAGTTTACAAAGCTCTCTCACATGCATTCAGCTCATGTGATCTGCACAATGCCTCTGCCAGGTAGGTGGGATGTGTTGTCATCTCCATTTTAAGAGGAGAGGGAGACTGTCATGGATTGAACTGTGTCCCCCAAAAATGTCTGTCAGCTTGGCTAGGCCATGATTCCCAGTGTTGTGTGATTGTCCACCATTTTGTCATCTGATGTGATTTTCCTTTGTGTTGTAAATCCTGTCTCTATGATGTTAATGAGGTGGGATTAGCGGCAGTTCTGTTAATGAGGCAGGACTCAATCTACAAGATAAGGTTGTGTCTTAAACCAACCTCTTTTGAGATATAAGAGAATCGAGCAGAGAGACAGGGGGAGCTCATACCACCAAGAATGAAGCACCGGGAGCACAGTGCATCCTTTGGACCTGGGACCCCTGCGCTGAGAAACTCCTTAATCAGGGGAAGATTGATGATAGGGCCCTTCACCCAGAGTCGACAGAAAGAGAAAAACTTCCCCTGGAACTGGCACCCTGAATTCGGACTTCTAACCTTTTAGAAATAAATTTCTCTTTGTTAAAGCTATCCACTTGTGGTATTTCTGTTATAGCAGCACTAGATAACTAAGACACACTTTAAGAGTTCTAAGTACCTCTATGAGAGTAACCTTCTTGGCGCTCTCCATAAGCCAGCTCATTTAATACTCACGGTCATTTGGTGTGATAGGTATAACTACTTTACAGATAAGGAATATAATTATCTTATAGACAAGGAAACTGAGGCTCTGGAAAATTTTCAAGGTCATTCACCTAATAAATATTAGAGCCAAGAGTTAAACTCAGATGTTTTGATCTCAAGTCTGCTTCTCTTTCTACCGTCCCATTTGCTGGCTATGTGACTTTTATCCACCATGTATTTAAATTAATGACATTTTGCCATGGATTTTTGTATCTTTAACATACTAGTGAGTAGAGAGTCTTAACTGGCTTCCATTATCAGAGCCAAATTATTATAAGTAAAAGCTGTGTTAGTCACTGTCATCTTTACTATAACTTGGAAACTTGGAAGGTAATCAGTAATCTTTCTTTCTTCACTGGCCTCCTATATTTGGACAGTGACTGAATGCATGAGAACTGTGTGTATGTTGGGAGCTACGGCTTCCAGAAAAAGGACTCATTGATGTAAACATGAGAGGGGGGTGATTTTTCAACAAGCATTAGGACATCAACATCAAAATGAGTATTTTCCTTTACAACTGTTGCCTTGAGAGAACATCCAATTCAACTACTTTTTAGTTATGCTTCATTTTTATGCAAATTATAATGGCATTTTTCTTATCAGGTTATTCTCTGAAAGAGTTTTTGTTGTTTCTCTGATGGTCTTGGAGCTCTGTCTGGGCAAGGTGGAGCCTTCTCCTCACTGTGTCCCCAGCATCTGGCATAGAGTCCAGCCCATCACAGGTGCTCAGACTGTGTGTATTGAGTAGAACTGAACTGAAACTCGATTCTCAAGACAGAGTTGTCACTGAAGGATAGTGGCTGGTCCAAAGAGATCTTGTCCCCCTTGGTCCCTAGCTGGCTGAAGCTAGACAATGACATGGCAGGAAACTTTAGCCAAAGCTATCTGACTCCTCACTCCCCTACGTGTTTATTAGTCATCCTATACAATTGCAGAGTCCCTGGGTGGTAAAATGGTTAACATGCTCCTGTTAACTAAAAATTCCACCCAGAGGCACCTTGGAAGAAAGGCCTGGCGATCTACTTCCAAAAAATCAGCCATTGAAAACTATGAAGCACAGTTCCACTCTGGCACACATGGAATCGCCATGAGTAGGAGTTGACTCAATGGCAACTGGTAATACAATTGTGCTTATTTCACTGAGTCCAATTTCATCTTGGGATGTAGGAGCTGCTGCTCATATTTCCTTTTCCCCCAGTTCTCCCAGGACTGTCCAACTCCACCCAAAGGGCCACCCCAAGCCCAGTCTTACCCTTACTGACTGATATTTTGTTCACCCTCTCCTCCTCTCATGAACCAAGCACAGGGTGTTTTTGCCTCTCCTCGCCCTGCTCCCCAACCAGGGAGCCCCACTGGGAAGGAGCTGGTAGCACAGAACATATAGCTGGAGTTTCCTCTCCCCTACTCACCACTGATTTTTCAGAACACACCTGATTTCCTGGAGTTTAAGACCGAGCCTCTCATCTCTGGGCCAGAGAGCAGGGAAAGAATCCAAGAAATATTAACACATTAACCATAATTAGAGCAGTCTCAGGAAGAGCCCTTCCACGTACCCTCATAGTTCTCTCCAAAACCCCTATTTGAGGGTTATCATCCACCAGCTCATCTTCAGTTTACCTTATCAGAATCGTCAAGGAAAATACCACTAGTGTGAGTGAAACCAAGAATTATACTGAAGGAAAAGGAAAGAATCATTACTCCCTCTTCATGTTTGGCCTAATTTAAAAGACTATGAATGAGTCTTATGCTAATCCAGTTAGAAATAACTTTACATGCTCCCAAATATTCAAAATGGTCATAGTCTGTAGTTTACCTTATTCTCATTGCATGAAGGAAAGTCTGCTGGGCTAGGAGTCTAGAGACCAGATTCTGCCGTTAAGTCACTGTAAAACTGAGTAGGTCATTTGTTTATATTATCTGTAAATTAAACTACTAAATGAATTCAGCTTGAACACTCAATTCCACCACCATTTATTAAGTCAGCTCAGCCCTGTGCTCAGCTCCAGGCATGCAATGAGAAAGATGCATTGTTCCTTTTCTCACATTCCCCACAGGTTGGAGGTGGAGACAGAATACTCTCAAACTAACACATGATTCGTAAACCTTTATTGCATGTGTGTGTCATCTCACTAGACTGGGAGCCCACCACCCCAGCTGCAGTGATCATAGGACTTTCTTCTGGCTCTGCACTGTGCCTGGCACCAAAGTCTATACACAGTAGGAGCACAACGGTTTTTAGAAAGAAATCTTTTAGGTCAAGATGTCCCCTAGCCTACAGTACAAACTTTCAAAGGCTAGATGGCACTGTTGCTAGAGCCAGATCAGGCATGTTCTGAAATTCAGGGATGAGGAGGGAAAGGAACATAAAGCAGATGCCCCTAGAAGGTTCCAGTTGCTGAGTATCAATTCGAATGCATTGCAGGAACATGGGAGGACTCCTATCTTACCTTCACAGAATGCTTTGCCATTTCACATTACCTTTGCAAACTTGGCATCAGATTGTCTTCACAACAACCTTGCAAGGTAGGCAGGACAGATGTGTGGACCCTAATTTTTTTTTTTAATTGTGCTTTAAGTGAAAGTTTACAATTCAAGTTAGTTTCTCACACAAAAATTTATACACACATTGTTATGTGACCCTAGTTGCTCTCCCTATATTGTGACAGCACACTCCTTTCCACCTTGGATTTGCTGTGTCCATTCAACCAGTCCCTGTCCCTTTCTGCTTTCTCATCTTGCCTCTGGACAGGGGCTGCCCATGTAGTTTTGTGTATCTACTTGAGCTAAGAAGCACACTCTTCATGAGTATCATTTTGTGTCCCATAGTCCAGTTTAATCTTTGTCTGAAGCGTTGACCTTGGGAATGGTTTTAGTTTTGGGCTAACAGAGAGCCCAGGGGCCATGTCTTCTGGGGTCCCTCCAGTCTCAGTCAAACCACTAAGTCTGCTCTTTTTACTAGAATTTGAGTTCTACACCCCACTTTTCTCCTGCTCCATCGGGGATTCTCTGTTGTGTTCCCTGTCAGGGTGGTCATTGGTCGTAGCCGGGCACCATCTAGTTCTTCTGGTCTAGGCTGATGGAGTCTGGTTTATGTGGCCCTTTCTGTCTCTTGGGCTAATATTTTCCTTGTGTCTTTGATGTTCTTCATTCACCTTTGCTCCAGGTGGGTTGGGACCAATTGATACATCTTAGATGGCCGCTCACTAGCTTTTAAGACCCCAAACGACACTCACCAAAGTGGGATACAGAACATTTTCTTAATAAGTTTTGTTATGCCAATTGACCTAGATGTCCCCTGAAACCATGGTCTCCAGACTCTTGCCCCTGCTACTCTGTCCCTCAAAGTGTTTCATTGTGTTCAGGAAACTTCTTAGCTTTTGGTTTAGTCCAGCTGTGCTGACTTGCCCTGTAGTGTGTGCTGTCCTTCCCTTCACCTAAGATAATTCTTGTCTGCTATCTAGTTAGTGAATACCACTCTCCCTCCCCACCCTCATAACCATCAAAGAATATTTTCTTCTGTGTTTAAACCTTTTCTTGAGTTCTTATAATAGTGGTTTTATACAATATTTGTCCTTTTTGTGACTGACTAAATTCACTCAGCATAATGCCTTCCAGATTTATCCATGTTATGAAGTGTTTCATGGATTCATCATTGTTCTTTATAATTGCGTAGTATTCCACTGTGTGAGTATACCACAGTTTGTTCATCCATTCATCCCTTGATGGACACCTAGGCTGCTTCTGTCTCCTTGCTGTTGTGAACAGTGCTGCAGTGAACATGGGTATGCATATATCTATTTGTGTGACGGCTCTTATTTCTCTAGGATTTATTTCAAGGAGTGAGATTGCTGGATGGTATGGTACTTCTATTTCTAGCTTTTTAAGGAAGTGCCAAATCGATTTCCA
>NW_004444118.1:749636-752180 GCF_000243295.1 Trichechus manatus latirostris | reverse complement strand
TTTTTTCCTGTTTGTTAGTTTGTTCCCTCTCCAAGGCCAGGAGAATGGCTCAGGGCATGTGACAGGTCCTATTTCCAGCCCAGGGGATGCAGCAGTCCCTGCAGCCTGCCTGGGACCTGGTGCAGAGTGGAGAGAGGGGAGGTAAATGGGAGAGAGGTTTTTCCCAAAGAGGGTGTTTTTTGAACTACGCGGTAAGTCAGACGCACATACTTATCTTTTGCCAATTTAATGCTGCTTTTCACTGCTTCTGGAGGCCTGAGGAGACTCTCTGCTGCTTGGCCTCTCCCGATGTGGAAAATGCCTCCCGAGTGCCACTGCTTGCCTCACTGTGGACGCCAGCCGATCTGGCCTGATCATCTCCTGCTGGGTCATGTCTGGCAATTCCTGGCTGCTTCCAAATCGTCTCTCCTTCCCCCCCGAAGCTCAGTCCAATTCCTCAACTTTGCCTTTGTTGTTCAGGGCTCCTAGATTGTCATATATAATTGATTCATTTATTTTTGGGGGTCTTTGTTGTAAGAGGGACCACAGGAAGCATCTGACTACTCTGAGATCTTGGCCCCACCTCCTGGACCCTAATTTTATAAAGCTGCAACTCAGAGAAATCAAGTGTCTGGACTGAAATTACAAGCAATTAATCAGCAGAACATTTTACTGTGATACCTTGTTGACATCACCCTACCAAAGGAGTATCCTGAGAGTGTGCTGAAGGAAGTCTATGGTCAGTGACTGGGTGAACTGGACCAATCTGTGGGGGCAGTGATATGGTTGTCCCAGGAGAGCTGCCTGGGTGAACTGGATCTAGTCTATGGGGAGAAAAGGTAGGGTTCTTCACCAGACTGACTGAATGGCATCAGTTTCACCTGTGCCTGAAACTGTCTGCTTGTGTGACAAGGGGAGAACACAGTCATTTTGGATGTTCTTTGAGGAACAAAAATTGGGAGACTTCCGGCAACATGGCACTCTAGGCAGAAGCACCAAGCCGTCCCTCCACAGCAAAGATCTGAAAAACTAAGCCAAACAGAGAAAACAACAATCCTGAAACCCTAAACATCAAATGAAGAGATGAAGCACCAAACGGAATAAGAAACTGACAGAGAACAGAGTGTGAGGAGACATCCATGCAGAGGTCCCCTAGCAGCTAACACAGCACAGATCCACCATCTTGGACTCCTATCAGAGACCAGTGAACAGGCAGTAAGAAAAAGCAGCTTCAAAGAGCTTCCATCAGGAGACAGAACAACCAGTAAACAGCAATATACGCTTTCCCACCCCCCAACACTTCTTCACCCCGACTTGGCCACCTCTGCTTCCTGGGGCCACAGTCTCTTGGCCAGGAAGCACTGCCTACTTGGTTTCTACCCGCCCACACAGGCCGACTCCCTGAGTGCAATTTGTTGGCTGCTGGTGTTGCTTTTTTCCATTTCTTTTCATTTCTTCCTTACCTCTCACCACCTGCCTCTCCTTTGGCTCAAATACCTGGCTCCGTGTGCCATCTTTACTTCTTCCTGAGGGGCTGTGGAGCTCCGCTCAAGTGTCGAACTGCTTCCCAGACCGTGCTGCCACGCTCGTGGGATCCTGAGGCTTTTTTTGTTTGTTTGTTTTGAATTGTTTGTTTGTTTTCTTTTTCTCTTCTTGAGTTGGGAGCCCGTTCTGGCTGGGCAGTGCTGTGAGGCTTGGGACCTACCCCCTCAGCTTGTGCAGCCACACAGAGGGATCCCTGAGTGCATTTCTTTTATCCTGGGTTTTTTTTCTTTTTCTGTTTTTTGGGGGTGTTTCCTGTTCTTTTTTAAAAAATTTGTCTTGTTTTCTTTTCCCTCTTTTTCACTTTTCATCTTCTTCATTACTCAGTTTCTCATCCTTTATACCCTCCTTCTCTTCCTGTCCCCTGAATACCTGGCACTGAGTGACATCTCTACAACTTCTAGCCAGGCTGTACTTCAACACCTGGTGACAACTTCCCCAGACCTTGTAACCTCACTGGTGGGATCCCTGGGAGTTTGCTCTTCTTTTTCCTTTCTAATTTTTATTTATTCAGTCTTTTCTTTTCTTTTTTTCTTCTACTTCCTGTTTTTGTTTTTCTCCATTTCATAGTCTCTCATCTCTCCACTCTGATAGCAAGCTCCCCTAGCACTCTTTTTTGTTTGTTTGTATGTTTTTGGCTCCTGTTACTCTCTCCTCTCTCCCATACCCATCTTAGCTCCACACATCACAATCTACCCCCTCCATCTTGCCTACCTGCACCGTGCACCTAACATCACACCACCAAGCAGCTCAGGTATGGCCTACTGGAACCTGCCCTGCACTGATTACTGACCTGCCCTGGAGACTGTAGTATGCGCCACAAACAAACCATCCTAGCAACTCCTCTTCACCTAGACCTGCCCTGCTGTACCGCATCTAAGAGACTGACCCTGCCAGTTGGAGAAGGAGGTAAAAAGTATCGTGCCCACAAATGAGCAAACAACAAAGACCACACAGCCCGCCTAATCAGACACAGCCAAATTTTAAAAAAAGGACGAAACAAACAAATCTACAATCAATAAA
>NW_004444118.1:736789-744191 GCF_000243295.1 Trichechus manatus latirostris | reverse complement strand
GGTTGTTAACCAATGTCATAAAACAGTATGTGTACTGACTGTTTAATGAGAAACTATTTGTTCTGTAAACCTTCACCTAAAGAACAATTAAAAAAAAAGAAGAAGAAAAATTGTAGGTAATTTGTAGAGTTATTAGGATCTAAAGTCAGTGGTTGATGGTGTATTTAAAAGATGTTCTATTTATACGATTCTGCCCTATGGTTGGGTTGCATCTGTCATTTGTCCATTGTTTTACCATGTTCACATGTTTCTCATTAAAACAAAACAAAATAAACAAAACTGTCCTGTGTAGTAGCCAGGGCAAGTATCACTACTGGGTCCATTTTACAGAGAAAGAAACAGAGGGTCAGAAATGTTAACAGACATGTCTAAGATCACACAGCTAAGTTGTCTAACTAGAACTTCAGCTTAGTATGTGTGACTTCAAATCTTGTCCTCTTTTCACTGTAGTTTTTCAAGGCTGTGTCAGCTCATCTAGTAGTCATAAAATTAGGGGTGGTGTTGATATGGAGGTTCAGGCATCAGAGACTAAAAAACTATCTATATGAAATGACAAATGATCAACAATATGCAAAATTATGCAACATTGAGAGCAGAATAATATCTGTTATTTGTGTCCTCTGATTGTCTACTTTCCTGTTTCTCTCCAGAACGATGAAGATAAGCTGGACTGGAAGGATCGTTTCCCAGGCTACTTGATGAACTTTGCCTCCATCTTGTTCATGGTAATTTCCTTGAGTGACCAGCTGCCTGTGACTGCCTGCATATAGATCCTGTCCCTGTTGTTCTTCGTTTGAGTCGTGGAGTACAGTAGAGTCTTTTTGAAAGGCCCAGACAGTCAGCTTGTGCCTGAGTAAGCTAAAGGAGAGATCTGTGGTTCATACTTGAGTAGGAATAATAAAGTGGGAGCAGGAAATTCTTGGGAGCCAGATGGTTGAGACAGACAGCAGTAACTGAAGTGAGGAGACCTTAGGTAATGTGAAAATCAGAGGACAGAGTTATGGTCACTAAAACATCTGCCCCTGTTCATGGGAAGACTCCAAGCATTCAAGATTGGAGGTTCTGAGAAAAATTGTGTCCTTATAACTTAGAACACTCAGACTCAGGGGCAATAGACATTTCTAAGTAGGACCACAAACTAGTTAAAAAACCAAAGCTATTGCTGTCGAGTCAATTCCAACCCTTAGTGACCCTATAGGACAAAGTAGAACTACCCCATAGGGTTTCCAAGGAGCAGCTGGTGGATTTGAACTGCTGCTTTTGGTTATGGTTAACAGCCAAGCTCTTAAACACTGCACCACCCGGGGTTCGTACAGACTGGTTGAGGGGGTTGCTTATTCAAAACTTTGGGGTGAAATCATAATTTTCTGGACCTACTGGTCAGAGGAGGTCCCTGTTGTTGTTGTTAGGTGCCGTCAAGTTGGTTTTGACTCATAGCGATCCCATGTAACAGAGTAGAACTGCTCCATAGGGTTTTCTTGGCTGTAATCTCTACAGAAGCAGATTGCCAGATCTTTCTTCCATGGAGCCATTGGATGGGTTCGAACTGCCAACCTTTAAGTTAGTAACCTAGCACTTAACTGTTTGTGCCACCAGGGCTACTGTGAGGAGGTCCCTAGGTGGTGAAAATGGTTTGCACTGTACTGTTAACATAAAGGTTGGTGGTTCAAACTCACCTAGTGGTACCACAGAAGAAAGGTCTAGTGATCTGCTTCTATAAAGATTACAGCCAAGAAAACTTTATGGAGCAGTTCTACTCTAACACGAGATCACCATGAATTGGAATCAACTTGACGACAACTAACAACAACCGGCCAGAGGTAACTCTGACCCTGGCCTAAGGTTATTATTGTCATTGTGACCACTGAGGAAAGGGACTTCACCCTAGTCTTAGAAATTTTAACACTGAAAGAAGCTTAGACACCATCTAATTCAACTCCTCATTTTGCAGATGAAGTGCAGAATTGATGGGTGCCTTGCCAAAGCTTAGAAGTCTAAATTTGTTTTCTTCTTATTGTTTAATAAATGCAAGGCATGGAGAATTTATTCAAGAATATATGGTGACTTGCAGTGTGGTAAGCTAGAATGATATATAGTTTAATTTAGATTTAAAGCCTCCCACGTGTGTATTATTGCCTCAAGACCAATGGGAAATGAATTAATTTATTCAAGAAATATTTAGTGAGTGCCAACTGTGTGCTTGACAATATTCTTAGGAACTGGGGATACAGCAGAAAACAAAATAAAATAATCCCTTTCCTCAAGGAATTTACAGACAACGAATAAGTAAATAAATACATAAAGTAGACTTCCATCTCCAGTATCGGTAAGTTAGGGCATTTGGACCCTCCCATCTTACTGAAAATAACAAAAAATATTGAATAAATATGCATTTTCAATCTTCTCAAAGCCTTGAAGACCTGAGAAAATAGTAAGGAATACTAGCCTAAAATCTAAGGTAGAGTGGGAACCTAGGAAATAAATGCCTGAGTACTAATGTTGCTTTTACCTGGGGACATTTTCCCAACTAGGCAAACTTGGACTTTGGTTTTGGAAGTTTTAGGAGGACAAGAAAGATAGAAATCAGGGATTATGGCTGACTCTGGGTGGGGATTCTAACAGGAAGTCCTCACCACATTCAGTTGGAAATCCAAAGTGGTATATTCTCAGAATAAAAATGAAACATAAACCCACCCCCTCCACATTTAGGGGATTCTTAGTCAGAGCTCTCTAGAGAAACAGAATAGATAGATGGATAGGTAGGTAGGTAGATAGATAGATAGATAGATAGATAGATAGATAGACAGACAGACAAAAATTTACTTCAAGGGATTGGTTCACATGATTGTGAATAAGTTTAAGAACAAATTAGACACAGCTGAAGAGAGACCTGTGGACTGAAATACAACTTAAAAGAAACTATTAATAATGCAGCATAGGGAGGCAAAAGATGGAAACTATTGAAGAGAGGTTATGAGCTATGGAAAGAGAGAGATAAGATTTAACGTATGTTTAATTGCATTATTGGAAAGAGAATAGGTAGTGAATGAGATATAATGACATAATTTCCTAATCTGCTTCAGAATACAAATCCAAAGATTAAGGTGACTCAGGCAGTAAAAATGAAAAAGATGTCTACATCTAGATTCATTACAGTAAAGTTATAGAATATATAAGATGTAAGAAAAATCTCAAAAGTATCAAAAATAAAAAGACAGATTACCTTCAATGGAGAGACAGTTATATTGACTGTTAATTTCTCATAGCACATTGGAAATCAGAATATAGTAAAATGTTATCTTTATGTGCTAAAAGAAAATAATTTCTAACCCAGGATTCTACATCCAAGAAAAATATCATCTAGGAATGAGAATAAAATAAAGACATTTACACACTAAATAAAAAATCAAAACAGAGAATTTGCCACCAACTGAATCTCTCATTAAAGGAAATTATAAGAATGTACTTTAGAAATGATCCCACATGGAATGTCATAGATTTAGGAAGGACTAAAGATCAGTTAAAGTGGTAAATATATGGGGAAATCTATATGACCTTAACTTAGAAAACAATAATGATAATATCTCATGGGTTAAAAATAAGATAGATGTATACAACAATAACATATAAATTGAGTGGGCAATAAATGAATTTAAAGTGTCTTTATATTATCCACTTGATAAGTTGTAAAGGTTAAGAATGGTCAAGACACTCTTGAAGAGTGAGGGATAATTTGATCTACCAAATATAGACTTATTATGAAGCTATAAGTAGGACAATGTGTATTATTGTGAGAATAGATAATTAGAACAATTGAATAAAATATAAAACCAAGAATCAGATTCATGCAAGTGACACTGCATTTAAAAGTGGAGGAAAGGATAAACTTCCCAGTAAATGCTTCTGGGACTGTTGGGTGTCCATATAGAAAAAAATGAAACTGAACCCTACTTCACGTCATTCAAAAACATCAATTCTAGGTGTATTTTAAAGATTAAATGTGAAAGGCTACAGTAAAGTTTTAAAATACATATGAAAAAAATATATTCATGCCCTTGAGGTAGAGGAGGATTTCTTAAACAAGACATGAAAAGCACCATCATAATAAAATGGTAGGAGAAGCAGAGCCAACATGGCGCTATAGACAGAAGCACCGTGCCATCCCTGTGCAGCAAAGACTCAAAAAACTAAGTAAAACAGATACAAACATCAGTCTTGGAACCTTAAGTACCAAATGAAGAAATAAAGAAGTTGATCAAGCACTGACTGGGATAAGAAACTGACAGAAAACAGAGAATGAGGAGAGCTACGGAATGGAGGTCCCATATCAGCTAACATGGCTGAATTCGCCATCTTGGGCTACAGCCACCAAAGAACTAAGACAGACAGTACAGGAAGCAACTTCACGGAGCTCCCAGCAGAAGACAGAGCACCCAGTAACCAGGGATACATGCTTTCCACCCCTCATCTTTCTTCCCACTTCTCAGCCTCTGCTCCTTGCCAATGGGCCATAGTTGCTTGGCTGGTAAGACTCTAGCTCACTGCTGCTGGGGTCCGCACCACCACCACCAGCTGGCCCCCTTCTGTTTGTTTGTTTGTTTTTGGTTTGTATTTTTTATTGTTTTCTTATTTTTATTTTTTGGGTTTTTTTTGTTGCTTCTCTCACTCTCCCTTCCTTCTTTTCCTTTCTCCTGCCCAGCTAGTCCGGTTCACCATCCCCCTTTTTATTTCTTTTCTTATTTTTTCTATTTCTCCTTTCTCTCTCCTTTCCTTTCTCTCATGCACCCAGCCCTGTGCGCTGCCCCAGCCTTCTGGAAATGTCATTTTATTTATTGTTTGTTTTTTTAAATTTTTGTTGTTGTTATTGTTTCTTCTCTCTCTCCCCCTTCCTTCCTTTCCTTTCTCCCATCCACTCAGCCCCGTGCACCACCCCCAACTTCTTGGTGAGCTGTGCTATACTGTTTGGCTAGAGAGCCTATGGCACACGGCCTCCCTGGGTCTGCACCACCCCCACAGGCCAGCTCCCTCAGCACCATATTTTTTATTTTTCTTTATTTTTCCCCTTCTACTTTTCCTCCTCCCTCCCACCTAGGCCCAGCACTGCCTCTTCCCCTTCCTGAAGGGCCGTAGTGTGCCATCTGGCAAGAGAGACATCAGCTTGCCACCACCCCAATTCCACCCCACCTCCAAAGGCCGGTACCCCCACCACCATATTTTTTTTTTGTTCTTATTGTTGTTTTTATTATTTATTTATTTTTGTTTGTTTGATTGTTGGTTTCTTCTCTCTCTTTTCCTTCTTTCCTTTCTCCTACCCACCTAGCCCCGTGCACCACTCATGCTACTTCTTGACAGGCTGAGCCACACTGCTTGGCTATAGAGCCATCAGCATATGGCATTAGTGGTCTGCCCCTCCCCCATCCACTGAATCCTACCACACAGCTATTTATTTACTTTTTTCTTTTTATTTATTGTTTATTTTTACTTTTTTTACTTTTTCTTTTGCCTTTGTTTCTCTCTCTTCTTTTTCCCACACACTTAGCTCTGCACATCACATCCTCTCCTTTCCCTACTGCCTCTCAGCACCATGCACCAAGTGCCATGCCCCCAAAGGGTACTGACACAGTCCCCTGGACCTTGCCCTGCACTGCCCCCACCCTGGCCTGTCATCCTCAGTTAGTGCCACAAATTACCCATCCCTGCACCTCCACCCCCACTGGACCCACCCTGCTGCACCATAGCTGAGTGACTGGCCCTGCCAACCTGGACAAGAAAGTGAGAAGTATTGTGCCCACAGAAAAGCAAGCAAAAAAACACACCCAGCCCGCCTGTCCAGACATAACCAAATAAAACAAAAATAGGATGAAACAATCAAATCTACAATCAATAAATGAAGAAAATTCCTGAATGTCCTGGAGACAGCAGACAATAGCAAAACATATTAAAAAAACAGGAGAAGATGGCTCCAGAAAGTAACCAAAGTAAAATACCAGATGACCTTCTGCTAGAACAAAAGACACTGGAACTATCTGAAAGGGAATTCAGAACTCTAATATTCAGGGTTCTCCAACAGATGAAGGAAAATGCAGATAAAAATAAGGAAAAAACAGACAAAATCATGGAAAAGACAGACAAAACAATGGAAGAAATCAGGAAAATAATACAGGACAAAAATGTCAAAATAAATAAACAACTAGAAATCGTACAAAAACAGCAATTAGAAATCCAAAAGAAACAACAAGATTTCAGAAATGGATAGTGCAGTAGAAGGTTTTAGGAGCAAATTTGAAACAATGGAAGACAGGATCAGTTAAATAGAAGACAAATCCTTGGCTATGAATTTGTTTGAGGAAAAATCAGAGAAAAGAATGAAGAAAAATGAAGAAACACTGAGAATGAAGTGGGATATAATCAAAAGCAAAAAATTTGAGTGTAATTGGAGTTCCAGAACAGGGGGAGAAAATGGAAAACACATTGGAGAATCACTGACAGAAAACTTCCCTAATATCATGAGAGATGAAAAGCCGATTCTCCAAGAAGTTCAGCAAACTCCATATAAGACAGACTCCAAAAGAAAATCACCAAGACATATCATAATCACATTTGCTACAACCAAAGACAAAGAAAGAATCCTGAGAGCAGCTCAAGAAAATCAAAAAGTCACATACAAAGGAGAAACAATAAGACTAAGCTTTGATTACTCAGCAGAAACCATGCAAGCAAGAAGACAATGGGATGACATATATAAAACTTTGAAAGAAGAAAACTACCAACTAAGAATAATATATCCTGCAAAACTCTTGCTCAAATATGATGGCGAAATTAAGACATTCCCAGATAAACAGAAACTAAGGGAATACCTAAAAAACAAACCAAACTTACAAGAATTATTGAAGGGAGTCCTTTGGTTAGGAACCAACAACATCAGACAACAACCTGAATCTAGCACATAAGATAGTATCAGCCAGATACCAACGTAGATAATGAACTCTCAAGGTAACCACATAGAAAGTTAACAAAACTACTCATCAAAATAAAGAAGAAAAACATAAAGTCTCAGTAAAAGCAAAATCTACAAAAACAAACAAACAAAAAGAATTCAGCACAGAAGAGTAAGAAGTACAAAGAAAACGTCAGCACCACAAAAAAAGCACTGCAAAATGACAGCAATAAATTCACACCTATCAACAATCACACTGAACGTAGATGGTGTAAATGCACCCATAAAGAGGCAGAGAGTGACAAAATGGATAAAAACACAGGACCTGTCAATATGCTGTCTACAAGAGACATAGCTTAGAAACAAAGACATAAATTTATCAAAAATAAAAGGATGGAAAAAATATATCATGCAAACAGCTACCAAAAAAGAGCAGGAGTGGCAGTACTAATCTCAGATAAAATA
>NW_004444118.1:733860-735205 GCF_000243295.1 Trichechus manatus latirostris | reverse complement strand
GGCAGTATTGACTGGATTATACTGTTGTTTGCTTTATTCATTAAACTGAGTGTGTGTGTGTGTGTAATTTTTCTCTGTGTTCATAATAAAATAGGGAAATACACTGCATACATATATATTAAATAGATTGATCAAGGAAATTGTCGTTAAGGAGATGACATTTTAGCAAGGATCTGGAGGAGGCAAAAGAGCAAGCCACGCGGGTATTCTAAGGAGAGACATTCCAGGCAGAGGGAACAGTGAGTAAAAAGACCCTGAGGTGGGTCCTGTTTGGTGTTTAGAGGAGCAGTGAGCAACAGTTACAATGTGGCTGTAGCTGAGTACACCAGAGAGACAGAGAGTAGGAGGAGATGACGTCAGAGAGGTAATGCGGAGCCAGTTGGGTAGGACCTTATAGGCCAGCGTAAGGATTTGAGCTTACTCTATGTGAGCTAAGAACCGCCAGTAGAAGATTTGGCAGAGAAGTGACATGATTTGATATACATTTCAAAGGGATCACTCTGGCTGCTGTGGTGAGAAAATATTGGTACGAAGGCAAGGGTGGGAAGAGGGAGATCGAGTAGGAGGCTATTGCAATAACACAAGGGAGGAGTAGCAGTGGCTTGGACAGGGTAATAGTGAAAAGTGGTCAGATGTTGGTTCTATTTTAAAGGTGGACCTGAAGGAATTTGGTCATGTGGTATAAAACAGAGAGAAGTCAAGAATGACTCTAAGGTTTTTAGTTCAAGCAACCAAAAGGTTGACATTATCACTTACTGAAATGGGGAGGAATTCTGGAGTTGATGGGTGTGGGTTTGGAGTTCAGAGGAGAGGTTCAGGCTGGAGATCTAATCAGCTATAGATGGTATTTAAAGCCATAAGATTGCATGAAATCACCAAGGGAGTGAGTGCAGATAGAGAAAAGATCCAAGGACGGAGTCTCAGGACACTACAATGTTAAAGTTTGGGAGAATGAGGAGGAACTAGAAAAGATGATAGTGGGGGATCCTGAGAGTCAAAGTATTTCCAGGGGGAAAGCAATCAATTGTGTCAGATGCCACTGATAGGTCAGGTGAGCTGAGGACTGAAATTGAAGCTTATTTACTGTCTGACAGGAGAACTTATATCATCATCATCATCACCATTATTATTGTCAGTAACAAATAGATTACTGGACCATTGAGCATATGCTGAAAACTGACACAATGCTCATGTTGTCAGAGTTCTAAGTTTTGTTTTGTGTTGTGTTGTTTTTTAATTCCCTGGATACCTCCTGAAACTAGACTGGAGGGTGGAAAATAGATTTATGTATTGTTCATAAATTGACTATGCAAAGGCATTCGACTATGTGGATCATAACAAATTA
>NW_004444118.1:730498-732718 GCF_000243295.1 Trichechus manatus latirostris | reverse complement strand
GAGTCCCCTGACTGTAACCAGCAAGTTTTGAGAACTGGGATCTGGGAGTAGAGTAGTAAGAATGGGATGGAACACCCTTTGAGTGATTACACAACCAGGTTCTCTAGACTACCCCTGGTTTAAGCTTGTTGACCTTGGGTAATTATTAATAGCACAACTTTTTACACTTGAGTATTCCAGGTTGGACAATAAATTATATGGTCATCCTACCTCTAGGAAACCCTGGTGGTGTAGTTGTTAAGAGCTACGGCTGGTAACCAAAAGACTGGCAGTTCAAATCCACCAGGCACACCTATGGGGCAGTTGTACTCTGTCCTATAGGGTCGCTGTGAGTAGGAATCGACTCGACAGCCATGGGTTTGATTTTTTTGGTTTTACCTCTTAGAGTTTTAAAAATCATTATTTTACACTAAACTTTTCCCTTTTTTTGTACACTTTTCAAAAATCCCAGTCCTTTAAAGAAAAGGGCTTGAGATTACCCTAGAACAAGGCATGGAGCGTAGGATGAAGGTGTCAGGGTGGTGTTTATAAGAGAGGTTGCAGGACCTACTGTGACAAAATAAGTATCTCTCATCTCATTCTCTCCTCCACCCCCTGTGATTGAGCCCAGGCTGAAGAAGACACTAGGACCACAGGCATTAGGAAGATTCTAGGGAAACCACTCTGCTAGATCAGTTGGGGATATTTATCATGGGATCATGAATGCACAGAAATGTCCTGCTACTGTGTTCATCTGCCCCACCTATGACAGAGAGCAGCATAGACACAAAGGAATTTTCTCTCTTTTCTTCAACTCAGTATGTTGAGCTAAAGTTTATTTCCTTTTTTGCATTAACTCACTTCTTGTTTTCTTTTTTAAGGGAGGGGATTATCAGAGGCAGCGTTCTTCCTCTAGGGCTAGATTCAAAAGTTTTCCCCTCCTACCCAAGACAATCATTTACTTGTCACACTGGGAACCAGCCATCAGAAATCTTCCTCATCTGGCCACGTGCCCCCCGCTAGATTCTAGAGGCCATCTTAGCCTGCCAACAGAGGTGCTAATCCACCCAAATACCAAAGGTATGGACTGCCGATATAATCCCCTGCCCCTTCCACTTCCATGAGCGTGTGTGACAGGATCCTTCCCCATTCACTTTCCTTCCGACTAGTTTTTGACATGTAATAACAAGGAGTGTGCTAGCCAGAGGGCCAGGCTCCTGGACGGTTTCCATGTGCCTGACCTCAGGTGCCCTCAAGTGAAGTAGGATCACATCCCTGAACACTCTTCTCCTCTTTCTCTGGAGTTGGCTAGGTGTCAAGCCATTCCCACTTTCTATTCGACAAGCAGAATAATGCAGGTTTCAGTACTCAGACCACAAGTCTTCTCTATCACCCGCACTCCCTTGGTAATGTCATCCAACCTCATAGCTTTAAATACCGTTTATATTTTGATTACTCCTAAATTTCTATCTCCAGTTCAGACTGCTCCCCTGCACTCCAGGCTTATATAACCAACTGCCTTTTTCATCTCTCCACTTGGATGTCTAATAGGCATCACACACTTAACACATCCAAAACTGAATTCCTGATTGTCCCTCTAAACCTGCTCCTCCCACAGTCTTACTTATCTCAGTTGATGGTCATTGTATCCTTCCAGGTCTTCTGACCAAAAATCTTGGTGTCACCTCTGACTCCTCTCTTTCTTTTCTATTCCAGGCCAATCTGTTAGAAAGTCTGATTGACTCTGCTTTCAGAATATATCCAGAATCCCACCACTTCTCACCTTCTCCACTGCTTTCACCCTGGTCCTAGCCACCATCATCTCTTGCCTGGGTTCTTGTCCTAACTGATCTCCCAGGTTTTACACTGGTCCCTACAAATAGTCGGCATATTGATCTTTTTAGAATGTAAGTTAAGTCATTTTGCTCCTCTGCTGAAAACTTTCTACTGGCTTTCCACTTCATGAGGTGTAGAAGCCAACATCCTTATACAGCAGGGCTGAATCACTTCTCCTCTACCAGTCCCTCTCTCTCCCCAACTCTCCAATTTCATCTGCTATTGTTCTCCCTTGCTCATTCTGCTTCAGTCACACTGGCCCTTGCACTTGGAGTTCCCCCTGCCTGAAACTCTCTCCTCAGGTTCCCTCCTTTAAGTCCTTGCTGAAATGTCACCTTCTTGGCTAAGCCTTTCCTGACTACCCTATTTTAAATTGCATATGCCTCCATAGGCCTGTTTTGCCTT
>NW_004444118.1:728754-729806 GCF_000243295.1 Trichechus manatus latirostris | reverse complement strand
TTCTGGTCTCAGGCTGATGGAGTCTCTGGTTTATGTGGCCCTTTGTCTCTTGGGCTAATATTTTCCTTGTGTCTTTGGTGTTCTTCATTCTCCTTGGCTCCAAGTGGGCTGGGACCAATTGAAGCATCTTAGATGGCCACTCACAAGCTTTTAAGACTCCAGATGCCACTCACCAAAATGGGATACAGAACATTTTCTCAATAAACTTTGTTATGCCAGTTGACCTATACATCCCCCAAAACCATGGTCCCCAGATCCCAGCCCCAGCCACTCTGTCCCTCAAAGTGTTTGGTTGTGTTGAGGAAACTTCTTAGCTTTTGTTTTAGTCCAGTTGTGCTAACTTCTCCTGTACTGTGTATTGTCTTTCTCTTCACCTAAGATGATTCATGTCTACTATCTGGTAAGTGAATCCCCCTCTTCCTCCCTCCCCACCCTCATAACCATCAAAGAATGTTTTCTTCTGTGTTTAAACCTTTACTTGAGTTCTTATAATAGTGGTCTCATACAATATTTGTCCTTTTGTGACTGACTAATTTTACTCAGCATAATGCCCTCCAGATTCATCCATGTTGTGAGATGTTTCACGGATTCATTATTGTTCTTTATCATTGTGTAGTATTCCATTGTGTGTATGTACCATAATTTGTTTATCCATTCATCTATTGATGGTCAACTAGGTTGTTTCCATCTTTTTGCTATTGTGAACTTTGCTGCAATGAACATGGGTGCGCAGATATCTATTTGTGTGATGGCTCTTATTTCTCTTGGATATATTCCTAGGAGTGGGATCGCTTGATCATATGGTACATCTATTTCTAGCTTTTTAAGGAAGCAACAAATTGATTTCCAAAGTGGTTGTACCATTTTTCTTTCCCATCAGAAGTGCATAAGTGTTCTAGTCTCTCCGCAACCTCTCCAACATTTATTGTTTTGTGTTTTTTGCATTAGTGCTATCCTTGTTAGGTGAGATAGTATCTCATTGTAGTTTTTGATTTGCATTTCTCTAATGGCTAATGATCGTGAACATTTCCTCATGTGTCTGTTAGCTGCCT
>NW_004444118.1:724786-726924 GCF_000243295.1 Trichechus manatus latirostris | reverse complement strand
TCCCTTTTCTGGAAACTTCTTCCTCCTCCTTATTTTTTCCTCCAAGCCTTTCCCACAGGAAATCTTCCCAATCTTTCTTCCATAGAGTTTTTTCTAACTAATCTTCCTGCTCCCTGCTCAGATCATACCAGAAGCTCACAACTGAGGCCTGTGGCTCCATCCAGCTGCTACTAGCCCATGCTTGTTGCCTGTGTGTGATGGGTTTCTGAACTCCACTGTCAGAATGCAAGTCCTGGAGGATGGGAGCCAGGCCAGCTTTCCTTCCTGTCTTTCTCATAGTGTTAAATAATGCTCTGAACTCTGTAGTGTGGCTTACGTTGCAATTTGATTATGTCCCAGAAGTAAGGCTATGGTATTCAAAAGTGAAAAACAACAAGGACCATGATCATGTGATCCTGTGCAGGAAAGCTAGATTGCCTAGAGCTGGGCATCAGCAAATATTTATCGAGCTGGTTCTACACTGAGGCACCACCATGAAATGGCAGGAGGGTACAAAGTGGTGCAAGACCAGCCCCTACTTTTGGCTTAGTTGGAGGAGACTGACCACAAACACAAAATATACCGAGTCCAGTGGTTTGCACAATAAGTGGTCAGTAAGTATTTGTTGAATTACAAAATAAAAACTACAGCAGCAAGTGGTGAAAATAGTACTGGATTTTGGGCAGGAAGAACTGGGTTTTAATGTCAGTGTAAGGAATTGTAGACTTATAGCCATAGAGCAGGTTCAAATCCTGGATCTGCAAAGTATATCAAATCTTCACTGTAGGAAGGCACTAAGCCTTATCTACAAAGTGAGTATCTTATGTGGTTGCTATGAGGATTATAACTAGTGAAGTTGTGCATTTGTATGTCCTAGAGAAGACACGGATCGGTCAGGTGTTGGTAATGATATTATTACCAGAATTATCTCAGCTCTGCCATGTGTCCTCCAGACATTGGACCAACTGAATTGTTACCTCTTGGGCCTCAGTTTTCTTATGTCTAAGACCAAAGGGTGGACATGAATGATCCCTAAATGCTGAAGTTCTTTGATTCCTACCATGACCCAGTTAACTAGGATTGTCGTTCATGCCTTGGGAGCTTAAGCAAATCACCTCATCTTTCCACACCTGTTTCCTCATATACAAAATGAATGTGGTGCTGGGTTGGTGCTCTCCAAGCTCTTCCAGCTTGAAAACTCTGTGGGTCTTGAAATGCTTGTGGAAAACACGAAAGAAGAGGTTCAGAACCTGATTTCCATCCAGTAGCAGTTGCCTTTGAGTCAGCTTCAACTTATGGCAACCCTAAGTGTGTCAGAGTAGAACTGTGCTCAGTAGAGTTTTCAATAGCTGATTTTTCAGAAGTAGATCACCAGGCCTTTCTTTGGAGGTGCATCTGGGTGGACTCGAGCCTCCAACCTTTCAGTTACACCCAAGTGTATTAACCATTTGCACCACCCAGAGACTCCTTGATTTCCATAATGGGATAGAAATAAAGACCGGAGAAGGTCATATTGCAAAGAACAGCATCAGAGGGCTAGGAAGGGGTGTTTTGTAGGTGGGGCCAGGGAAGAAGGGAGGATGGGAAAAGGGCTTTCCTAAGTGAGTAGAGCAGTGCTTCTCAAAGTTCACTGGGAATCTTGTAAAAATGCAGATTCTAAGTCTCAGGGGCCTGAGAGTCTGCATTTTTAACAAGCTCCCAGACCTTTCTTCCTAGGCACCTCTGGGTAGGTTTGAACTGTCAATCTTTCAGTTAACAACTGAGTGCAAACCATTTACACCATCCAGGTGACAGAAAAGGCAGGTGAAAAGGCTTTGGAAAGGGGAGGGGAGGGATGAAAAGGGAAAGGGAGGATGCAGCCAGTGCTTGGACCACACCTTGGGTAGCAAAGAAGAGTGTTCTTCTTTTCCCAGTTTAACAGGTGGGCCCTGTTAAAGATGGAGAATAGAAGCTGATCTCCTCCCTACTCCTTCCTCCATGTCCCACTCCCAAGACCCCAAAGTAAAGGATGTTTTTGCCATTGTTTTTTTTTACACATTCCTTTCCCCTTCCTTAGTCCCAAACATGCGCGCACACGCGGGTGCGCACACAGGTACTTTAACACCCTGGCCTCCCCCCCTCATCAATACTTCCATCACTGGCCTTCACTGCAAAAGTGA
>NW_004444118.1:708546-724069 GCF_000243295.1 Trichechus manatus latirostris | reverse complement strand
CTCAGTTCTACTCTGTAATACATGGGGTCGCCATGAGTTGGAATTGACTTTATGGCAACAGGTTTAGTTATTTTTTGTTTTCTCTCCCCATGTTTTCCAGTTAACTCTCCACAGCCAGCCTCCATCTCCCACAGGAGGAAGGAGGCCTAAGAAAAAAGACTTTGCTTGACTGAAACAAATTAGAATTTTGCTTTGAGCAAGTCAC
The DNA here is from genome assembly GCF_000243295.1 of Trichechus manatus latirostris. Lineage (NCBI taxonomy): Eukaryota > Metazoa > Chordata > Mammalia > Sirenia > Trichechidae > Trichechus > Trichechus manatus. Next base: position 723,864 of record NW_004444118.1, on the reverse strand, counting down.
ACACTTAGCAGTTCCCAATCATCCCTATGCCCCCTCTAAGAGGCTTACTCAGGGCACTTTCTTCTTACGTCTTTGTGCTTCATGGAAACAATCCTTGAAGGAGAGGAGGAGAAATGGGGGACATAGAAAAAAGGAGGGGCAGTTGGGCCAGTCTAGGAGAGTCTGTTATTATTCTTAAGTTCTAGGAGGAAGAAATAAAGGGACCCTTAGAAGTCAAGCAACTGATAAACTTCCCTTTTAAACACAGCAACAAGAGATTACTGTACCAAATGAGAAATCTGAGTCCTCCATTTTAAGTAGCCTGGAAGAAAAATGTTAGAGTGATCTTTTGTTTAGCCTGAGGATTGGAGTTTGAAAGCCTCACCCCTGATTTCTCTCCCATTTTTCTCCTTCCCTCCCCCAGCAAACTCTAACTGTATTCTTTCTCAGCTCAAACACCTTCAGCACCCGTAATTCCTCTCACTGGGGGCCCAATTTAAATCCCACTTCCTTCCCAAAGTGTTTCCTGACCACCTCAGATCTGCTCACTCCCCAGCACAATTCTCTGTACAGTTCCTTCAACAACTATACTCTGCATTTAGCATTTAATAATGCATTCTCATGCATTGTTTACTTTGGTTTAATAGAAGTTTATCTTATCTCCAAAGCTCCCTAACAAAAAGAATCATATCAGGTGTGTTTGTACACGCTGATTTTTATCCTAAATTTTTTTGTGAGTTATAGATCATATGGAATCTGATAAAATCTAAAGACCCTCTTCCCCTGGAAAATATACCTACAGTCAGAATTCCACCTAAGATTTCAGAGGGTTTGTGTTCCCTTGTTGCCCAGCAATGGACTTCAGATTACTAACACCTGATGTAGCAAATAGTACTGTTGGCTGAGCACATAATAGTTGCTCAAAGATTGTCTGCTGATGTGTGCCTCTCCCTGTCTTTTCTGAACAGATTGCCCTGACATTCTCGATTGTTTTTGGGGTGATTGTGTATCGGATCACAACTGCAGCTGCTCTGTCTCTCAACAAGGCCACACGCTCCAATGCCCGGGTGACAGTGACAGCGACGGCAGTCATCATCAACCTCGTGGTCATCCTCATCCTGGACGAGATCTATGGCGCTGTGGCCAAGTGGCTCACCAAAATTGGTACTGTGCCCTCGAGCCCCATGTTTATCCTAGACCCCTTTGAATGTGGGCAATTCAATGTGTGTGAGGTCGTTGGTGGTAATGGCCCAAACTGAAAAAAGGGATGCTTTTTATAGCACATTTTAATTGGAGAAATGAGGAAACACAATAGTTATGCTGTCAAGGGCCTTTCCTCAAGGTAGGAGTACTTTCTATAACATTCTTGATTAATAGTCCTCTTGCCCATGTTGACTGCCTCATGAGACAGGGAACTCAAAATCCGCTAAGGATAATCCATGGAGTCTCTTCTTTTTGGCCTAACCTAGATGCAAGACCGATTTAACACTTCCTGTTAAACATTGGAGAGTTTTAACTCTGCTCATTTTCCCGGCAGCATTTATAAAGTTTAGGAAAACCTCTTGACACACGAGCCCAAGAGGGTCTTATCTATCCCCATATTGCCAGAGGTCCTAGAAAATCCACCTATTCCCCATGCACTGAGCAGCCTTCAAAGAAGCATATCAGACTTCCCAAGCTTCAAGCGAGTGAGAAAAATGCAGTGGCCTCAATATTCAGACGTGTCATTTGAGCTGCAACCTGCTGTTGCTTGAGGACCAGTCTTGGCAGTCGTGCTTAATAGCTAGGGGAGGGCTGAGAGGCAAGACCCTTTCTTCATCGTTCTTATTCTGGGTGGCCTGCATGGACACTTTCCCTGTTTAGATTTCAGTTTCCAGACTTAGGGGAAGAAGTCCCAGCTTCTGGCTGTTTTCAAAGGGAGGGTGAATTAATGATATGGTGTCTTTAATTCATTGAACAGCTAAAAACTAGACACTTGATAGGATAAGCCCCTCTTCAAGATAGCTTTCCCATGGGAAGAACTCCATAAAGCTTTCACTAATACTAGTTACTTTTTCAGTGCCTTTCCCCAGCTTGGATCTTACTCTTAGACTACATAATGGGCACTTACCTTTGAGTTCTATGCTTATATAGACAGTTTACCACTTATAGTGGCAGTTTTGTTCTCTTTAGAGTGTGTGCATATTGGTTAACGTTAGTACTATTTGTGTTACCTCTTAAACTCCTGGAAAAAAAATTAGCAGACAATTTTAATTCATTGTATTTAGTGATATACAGGATCCTATGGAAGCACTAAGGAGCTCAGGTGGGGAAATGGTTAAGTGCTTGGCTGCTAACAAGAAGGTTGGTGGTTGGAACTCACCCAGTGTCTCCTTGGGAGAAAAGACCTGTCAATCTGCTTCCGTAAAGATTACAGCCTAGAAAACCCTGTGGGGCTGTACTGCTCCGTCACATGAGGTCACTATGTGTTGAAACTGACTCGAAGGCACCCAAGAACAACAACATGGAAGCACTTAGGAGGTAAAGGCATCTAATCTGAGATCTCAGAGATAAGTGGTAGTCAGACAGCCATGTGTATGGTGAGGAGCAGGAGGAGAAGAAAGTTCCTGGCAGAGGAAACAAAATGAGAACTATGGCATTGAAGAGAGATCAGATCCATTGGGGTCAGGAAAGGCTCACAGAGAAGGGGCTGGGCTCTAATCGATGGGCAAATGTTGGCGGGTCTAAATCCAAGGAGCATGTCCAGGATGCCAGAGGTACCCAGCTTGGTGGCTACTCTAAGATTTATGGCATGTCCAGGGCACAAGGTAGCAGGAAATTGGGCTCGAAGAGTTGGTCAATACGTTTCTTTTGGTGGAAGACCTTGAATGCCAGGCTGAGGACTGTATTTATTTCCATAGACAATGCAAAAGTGTTTACTGGAGTTCAAAGGGGCACCCAAAAACCAGTACTCATCTTCCTTGCCTAATCACTGAACCATCTGAGCAATAAGACAAAGCCAAACCCATTGCTGTCAAGTCAATTCCAACTCACAGTGACCCTATAGGACAGAGTAGAACTGCCCCATGGTGTTTCCAAGGGTGTAAATCTTTACGGAAGCAGACTGCCACATCTTTCTCCTGTGGAGCAGCTGGTGCGTTTGAACAGCCAACCCTTTGGTTAGCAGCCGAACGCTTAACTACTGTGCCGCCAGGACTCTAAGACAAAGGCAGAAGTAGACAAAAGCCAAAATGCCACCTTTAAAAGTCAGGAGCTCATACAAGAGACACTGTGGCACAATGAAGGTAAAGGCCAGCCTGGCTCACCAGCCAAGGTGGGATCCCGAGACCTCTCCAGTCCACCAAGGGCACACCACTGGCCCGTCTCTCCCTCGGTGTGGGGAAGGTGGAGCGTAAGTGTACGTGTCAGGACCTAAAAGATGGTGAACTATGCCTGGGCAGGGTGAAGCCAGAGGAAACTCTGGTAGAGGTCCATAGTAGTCCTGCAAATTGGTCATCTGACCTGGGTATAGGGGTGAAATACTAATCAACCCATGTAGTAGCTGGTTCCCTCCAAAGTTTTCCTTAGGATAGCTGGTGTTCTCGCACACGAACCTACGCGGTTTTATCTGGTAAAGTGAATAACTAGAGTCTTGGGGCTGAAACGATCTCACTCAACCTATTCGCAGATTTTAAATGGATAAGAAGCTTGGCTTGCTGGCATGGAGCCAGGCATAGAATGCTAGTGTCTACTGGGCCACTTTTGGTAAAAGCAGAACTGGTGCTGGGGGATGAACCAAACTCCGGGTTAAGGTGCCCAAAGCCACTACTCATCAGACCCCAGAAAAGGTATTGGTTGATATAGACGGCAGGACGATGGCTGTGGAAGTTGGAATCCGCTAAGGAGTGTGTAACAACTCACCTGCTGAATTAACTAGGCATGAAAATGGATGGCGCTGGAGTGTCGGGCGCATACCTGGCTGTTGCTGGCAGTCTGAAAGCACACAAGAGGGATAGGAGCGGGAAGGGTACTTGGGCCTGGATCCCCCACCCCATGGACCCTATGCTGCAATGACTAGGAGGCTGCTGTGGTGAGCCTTGAAACCTAGAGTACAGACCTGGGTAGAGCCACTACAGGTGTAGATCTGGGCGGCAGTAGCAAATATTCAAATGAGAAATTTGAAGGCTGAAGGGGAGAAGGGTTTCATGTGAACAGCAGTAGAAAAATAAAAGAGAAAAACAAAAAAGGATTTTAAAAACCCATTCACTAGCGAAAACAGCTACGTGGGAGGAAATAGCTTAGTAAGAAAGCCAAATAGGCTTCCTAATACTGAATCCAAGACAGATTTACCCTCTCAATCACAGCACCAGTGGACAGGGCAGCCTGCAAGACATAGGACATGGGGGAGCAATGAAGAACACCTGCTTCCTACAGGTCCTTTGCCCCCCAAAGATAGGGCAGAGGAAGCCGGTAAGTGAGGAATGCCAGCTTCATTTTCCAGACTCACCAGCGAGGTAAGCTGTTCCCCCTTCTCTCACCCAAGAGAAGCCAGTGAGGTGGGGAGATAAGGTAAGCCCGGGTAGTGCAACTAATCAACTCCCTCCACATGAAATAAACATCAGGAGTGGATGGAAATGTCCCCTACCCTCTGCCCCCACCCTAGAACCATTGAGGATTTTTGAAGACTGTGACATCATGGGAGCTGTATATTTGCAAAATTACTCAGGCAGGAATATAGCGTGCAACGGAGTAGAGAGTGGCAGGAAAATCTAATGTAAAGGAAGCTGTTGAGTGTGTGGGTAGGAAGTAGGGAACGGAGGAACAAGAAGTCAATGATGATGTAAAACTTTCTTCTTGCTGTCCATTGGTGTTACTTTATTTCACTTTTCTTACATGACTCCAGATGGTAGAAAGACAAGCTAAATGGAGTGGCCAACAGTCAAAAATTCATTAATAAGCATTTAGTGAGCACTTCCCATATGCCATGCTGGTTAGTTTGTCTTTTGAACCATAAAACAGTTTCCACATTGTGAAGCCATACCTACTCCTCCCTTCACCCAAAAGTTCAAACCCATGCTAGTGAACCAATGCCCGGTACTCCACGACAAAGTCTGTGCTCTGGAAAGGAGGAGAGGAGGAGAAGTTCTAACAAGTACATTTCGTTCTTTGTGATAGTGATACTTAAAGTTTTTGAATTTCAAAGAAATTCTGTTAACCCATTTCATCTTCACAAAAACTATGTGTGATCAGCAAAGAAAGTATTATATCCTCATTTTACTGAGGTTCAGACTCAGAGTCTACCTCTAAAATGCAAATATCTTTTGTGCTATTGTTTTAGTTATCTAGTACTGCTATAACAAATACCACAAGTGGATGGCTTTAACAAAGAGAAATTTATTTTCTCACAGCCTAGTAGGCTAGAAGTCCAAATTCAGGGCGTCGGCTCTAGGGGAAGGCTTTCTCTCTCTGTTGGCTCTGAAGGAAAAGTCCTTGTCATCCATCTTCCCCTGGACTATGAGCTTCTCTGCGCAGGAACCCGGAGTCCAAAGGACGTGCTGTGCTCCCGGCACTACTTTCTTGGTGGTATGAGGTCCCCAACTCTCTGCTTGCTTCCCTTTCCTTTTATCTCTTGTAAGATAAAAGGTGGTACAGGCCACATCCCAGGAAAACTCCCTTTACATTGGATCATGGCCTAAGCAAGCTGACACATATTTTGGGGGGACACAATTCAATCCATGACAGCTATTCTGCTGTAAGTTTTTTACTGTCTGCATGAAAGTGGTGCCTTAATTCTGCTGTAAGTTTCTTACTCTGCATGAAAGTGGTGCTTTGGGTCTTTAGTCAGGAACCCATGTGGGCATTTTCCTGGGCTGTTGCCCTTCTGTCTTAGACTGTGTGTTCCAGAGGGCTCAGGGAGGTACTGTGGTGTAGTGGAAGGACCAGTGAAATCTAGAATCCAGTGGAAGGAATCTTTGAGTTTTAGATCTGGCTCCCTCTCTGTTGACTCATCTGTCTCCCAGCTGTGTGGCATTAGGCAGCAGTGAACTTTTCTGGACCAAGTTTTATTGATCCATTCTTCATCATTTTCATCTTTCTTTCCACTGATCATCACCCTATCTGGACCGTTTTCACAGTCTGATAACTATGCCCCTTGCCTTCAGCCTCTTTCCATGGGCCTCTGTCTTGGAAATCCCTATCCAGTCAACCTTTCTACAATAATAGGTTTGGGGGCAGAACTTCTATTTGACCCCCCCAGATAACTCCCCTTTGCTCCCGGGTCAGATATAAACTAGCATTCTAGGATTTCAACCAGCTGCTTCCTACTGTCCTCCTCTGCCCTAGCCAACTCACTCAACTCACAGTCACCCAGATTCCCCTGTGTGTTCTCACCTCAGTGCCTGCTGGTGCTGCTGTATGACCCTCAGCAGCCCTCTCTTTAATGGTCCTCTCCACACCTGTTCCTCCATGAGGCCTGTACTGGACACTCAGCCCTCCATGACTTTTCTCCCATTTCTGAACTCCTCTGGCATAAATGCATTTAACTGTTTATCCATCGGATGTTTATTGAGTGCCTGCTTTGAGCCAGGCACAATTTTGAGAACACAGCAATGAACAAGAGAGACAGGATCCCTGTTCTCGCTATACTTAGAGAGCAATGAGAGAAAGATGAACAATAAAGAAGATAATTTCATAAAGTGTGAGAAAGTAAAGCAGAGTGATGTGCTAAAAAGTGGTTTGGGGTTGTGCACTTTGGGTTAGGTGGCCAGGAAAGGCCTATCTGGGGTGGAAACATTATAGCTGAGACTTGAATGACAAGAGAGAATGAAACCAGCCACAGAAAGATCTGGAGGAAGAACGCTAGGGAGAGATAACAGCAAAGGCAAAGCTGTGAGGTGGAAGTAAGCTTACAGTGTATTATTTACATCACTCATTGGATGTGTATCATGTACTGCCTTATATTATTGCTGGTATTTTCATGTATGCTTCCCAGTATTAGAGTAGACTAGACTGTGCTATGGTGATATGGTAATAAATTAACCTTAAAATCTTAGTTGCATAACAAAGTTTTTTTTTCCTTGTTCACACTGTGTCTAGTGTGAATTGGCAGAGGTCTTTACGTCACACCGTTGCTCAAGGACTCAGATTGATGGAGGCCTCCATGGACACTATGCCAGGGAAAGTTTCAGAGAGAGCTGGAGGGTCACATAACCCAAACCAAACCAAACCCGTTACCATCAAGTTGATTCTGACTCATAGTGACCCTGTAGGACAGAGTAGAACTTCCCCATAGAGTTTCCAAAGCCATAATCTTTATAGAAGCAGACTGCCACGTCTGTCTCCTGTGGAGTAGCTGGTAGGTTCGAACCACCAATCTTTTGGTTAGCAGCTGAACACTTTAACCACCGCACCACCAGGGTTCCTTAGAGGCTATCAAATGCCTCAGTCTGGAAGTGTCATCCATCACTTCTGCTCACAGCTCACTGGCTAGAACCAGCCTAATTATGAAGAAGCTGAAAAATTTGTGGAAGCACAAGGCCATTCCATGAGCAGGAAAGATCTCTCTGCCCCCTTCTCCAACTAGGCTACAAGGTCCTTGAAAGAAGGAACTCTGCCTTACGTCCCTTTTTTCTCCTACATAATGCCTGACTCATAGTAAATTTTTAGCACATATATGTACAGTGATTGGTGAAATACATTTCTCTAGTCATTCAAAAATTTTTTGAGGAATACGTGTAGGCTAGGCATCCTGTAAGCCATAGTAGAGGCTACAGTGATCCTTTATGTAGTCATTATTTCAACTCTGCCTGCTTACAAAAGGACATGAGGAACTATCGAGATGAATAAGGCAAATACAAAGTACTCATGATGGGAGGACTGAAAGATGCAACACAGACATTAGAGAATTTAAAGTTTCCTTAGTGGCAAAGAATGTACATACTAATAGAGCTAGTCATACAAAGCGGCAGATGACCCACATGTTTGCAGGCATAGGTATGACTTGGGGCTCCCCATGGTCTCCATGGGGGCATAAAGCTATGGATAATACCACCTAATAGTGTGAGGATTCAGCCAGGCTTAGGGGCTTCCCTTGCCATTCTCCCGCAAGATTTAGTGCCCATCTGATTTCCTGCCCCCATATCTCCTGATTGGTGAGGAGGCTTTGAGGATGGGCTTTGATCACCAAATGCAAGCAACTGATGTAAGCAACCCCTCCAAGTCCTCAAGTGTTTCCTGTATGGCTGGGTGATGCAAGATCAATTTTCTAGAAGCGTCTCTCAACAGGCCCAGGTGTCAGGCCTATCCAAGGTCCATTCGTGCCACAAATATTTATAACAAAAAACAAAATTTGTTAAATATCTTGAGAGTGATTGGCTCAGCGATGGTAGATAAAGAAGGTAACTGTCTCCCTAGCTGCCATATAATAATAGTAATGGGCCTGGGTATAAGGCATGCTATAATCTGGAGGCAACCCGGCACTGGCAAAGCAGGGACTGAGCTGAAACCTGAGGTGGTGGGGTGGAGTTGCTAGGGAAATAAACGAAGCTTTGGAGCCTGGTCCATGAGGGAGTCTATTAGGCCAAGGCATAGTGTATGAAGTGTGTTGCTGGGTTCAACAAGCATAAATAATTGAAGTTTACTTGCATGGGTGTGAGGATTCTGATTAATGGGTGGGACAAGGACTGTCTTAGTCCTCATTGTGCAAATCTGCTGGAAAAGACCTCTTTAAAATCTTAAAAAGCAAAGATGTAATTTTGATGACTAACGTGCGCCTGACCCAAGTCATGGTATTTTCAATCACCTCATGTGAAAGCTGGACATTGAAAAAGTAAGACCAAAGTAGAAGCGATGCTTTTGAATTGTGGTGTTGGTGAAGAATATTGAATATACCATGGACTGCCAGAAAACCCAAAACCAAACCCATTGTGTTGAGTCTATTCCAACTCATAGCAACCCTATAGGACAGAGTAGAACTGCCCCATAGGGTTTCCAAGGCTGTAAATATTTATAGAAGCAGACTGCCATATCTTTCTCCCATGAAGTGGTTGATGGGTTCAAACCACTGACCTTTGGTTTAGCAGCCAAGTGTGCTTAACCACTGTGCAACCAGGGCTCCTCAGACTGCCAGAGAATGAACAAATCTGTCTTGGAGGAAGTACAGCCAGAATGCTCCTTAGAAGCAAGGATGGTGAGACTTCATCTCCCTTACTTTGGATACATTATCACCAGGGATCAATCCCTGGAGAAGGACATCATGCTTGGTAAAGTAGAGGGTCAGCAAAAAAGAAGACCCTAACAAGATGGATTGACACGGTGGCTGCAACAATGGGCTCAGACATACCAAGGATTGTGAGGATGGTGCAGAACCGGCCAACGTTTTGTTCTGTTATACATAGGGTCACTATGAGTTGGAACTGACTCAACGGTACCTAACAACAGTCCCCAGGGATGTGTTCATTCTTGGAGGGATTAAGATGGTGGCTATAGAAGGAGGATTCAGTACCTGGGAGAGGATGTCTCAAGAGCTGGGCAGGATATCAGGACCCCAGACAAGCAGGCAAGCAGGACAGGCCCCATGGAGGAAGGCTAGGATATGAGGCAAGGCAGCTAGAGTAACAAGCTGATGAGTGAAGGCATGGCTCCTCCTTGGGTTGGGACACAGAGATAGACTGTGCCTTTAAGGCAGGAGGCAGGCTTCTCAGCCCACCATTTAGGAGCAGGATGTCTAGTGCTCCTGAAAAAATACATTCTGGACAAAGCACAGGTCTCAGGCTTGGCCTGTAAGGGGCCTGTTCGTACTCTAGCTTTGGGGGATTCTTGTAGTCCCAGAGTGAAGGAGGCAGGGCTGACACCCACTTCTAGGATGAATAATCAAGATGTCATTGCTTTGCCTTTATCAGCATCAGTCTCCAAGTCCTAGTTCCCCACCTGCTTCTCTTCTTCCTCTTCCTTTCAACACTATGTGCAAAATGCTGGGTTGTGTGGAACTGCACTATTCATTCTTCACTCTCCATGAGATCTCTCCAAGGTACAGGGTCGGGATTACTGCAGATACTTTAAAAATGAGGTATGAGTCAAATCAATTCACCAATTCTTATAAAATTGGCTATGTGTATGAGCTGCTTAGACATTGCTGATAGCCTACTCACTGAATGTCATGGCCCCAGAGGCTACTGAAGTGGGGGCAGGAAAGTGAGCAAAAGAGGGAGTGAGGAAAGGAGCCTGATTTTTATGGAGTACCTGCCATGTACCAGGCACTGTTAACCAGTAGCCAGTTGCTGTTGAATTGACTCCAACTCATGGCAATCCCGTATGCATCAGGGTAGAACTGTGCTCCGTAGAGTTTTCAATGGATGATTTTACACAAGTAGATCTCCAGACCTGTCTTCCGAGTCAGTGTTAGGTATTTGCATTGCCCAGGGATTCCACCAGGCAGTGTCAGGCATTGTGTATATATGGTCTCACATAATTTTCACAATAACACTGGGAATAGGTCATTTTCTTCACTTGACTTATGAGAAGGCTGAAGAGGTTTAGAAACTTGACCAAGGCATGCAACTAATAGTGGTGCACCTATATATGGACACACATATACACAGTGCATATCCTGTGTCAAGCACCGTTCTAAGCACTTTATTTATATCAACATACTTAATCCCCAGAATAGCCCCAATGGGATAGGTAGTCTTAACACTGAGACACACAGAGGCCGAAGTCTTATAGCTAATAAGGGGTGAATCTGGCTTCAGTGTCCATGCTAAGACCAGGATACTTTACTGCCTCATAGTGTGTAGCCTTCCTTTCCCTCAGGAAAATTTAAATTTGTTGAGAAAGCAAAAGAAAACATAATAAAGGCTCTAGAAGCTTTAATATGCAATGTACCCACATAGGTGAATGACCATTGGTGAGGATCTCTGGAAACAGGGACAACCAAGTGGGTTAGATGTCCCCGAGCAGGGAGGATGCAGCGGGAGCAAGCTCAGAGTACCCCTGTCAACACACACCTGTCTGGTAGGCCTAGATGCTGAGGGGACATTGGCAGGTTTACAGACTTCGGGGTCCCTCATGCATTATTAAAGAAAGAAACAAAATTTATTAAAATAAAATGTTAATGCCACCAAGAAGTCCTCCGTCCAAAATTTTGCATCTATTTCTAAGCTAATCTCAGCAAAAGGCAATCTATTACTTCTCTGGAGAGAAAAGAGGGAAGAAAAGAAAAAGGAAGGGGGAGAAAATCAGTACCAAAGGCGCAAATGGCTGCTGTGGCATCAAAAGCATTTTCAAGAAGAATATTTTGGGTATATATAGATGGATGTAGTTTTCCATCTGATGTGGACAAAGTGTGTTTTTAGAGTGAAGAATGAAAGTGTTGGCTTTATTGGACTCCACACACTGGATGTGAGGAGTCCGAGTTCTGCCGACGGAGCCTGATCAGGAGCGTGTGTCCAACAGCACGGACACATGTGGAGCTGGCCGTGGCCAGGTGGAGCCTGTGCCTTCTTGGGGGGAAGACCGTCGTGCTAGTAAATAGAAACCTGGCCTGAGAGCCAGGTCTTCTGGGTTGTATGCCCGGCTCTGCCACCAGCTCCTGCCTCTCTGGTTGGCCTCGGACAGTGGGGGAGGCAGAGCCCCCTGCCTGCCCAATCTGTCAGGGCCACAGAGGGTGTGGCAAGCACAGATTCTACCATTGTCTGAGGACCGCTCCCTTCTGGTGATGTTGGCTTAAATTATTGTAAATGTCTGGGAAGGAGAGAGGATGGTGGGAGTCTGTTACTAATAATAACCAAAAAAAAAAAAAAAAGACAGAGACAAAATCATGGTTGTGGTCCAGGTTTGTGGAGCAGCTCATCCCAGTTATATGAACTGCTATCAGTAATACTGCTACTTATAATAGTTTCATACAGCTGGTGTGAACTACATCCTAAACTTGGGCCATAACTATGATCACATCTCTTGTGTTTTTCCAGTTAATTACTGAAGCATCCATCTTTCCTATTAGCAAGATGTCCAGAATATTCCTCTCCCTCTCTTCGAGTTTTCTAAGAACCCAGGGACTTAAGTCATCCAAAAGAGGAAAGGAAAGAGGGTGTAGTGGTTATTCACTTGCCGTCCCCTCTCTCCGTATTTCTTCCCCACACTTCCCTGCTCTGTTCTGTGCCCCTGAGGATGAGACCAGTAGATTGTATCACTCAGGCTCCCTCCACTCTGGCTTCTGGTTGGGTTCAGCTAATGGGAGGCATTGGCAGGAGATTAGAGGGCAGAAGGAGAGGGAACTGGGGGCATTTCTTCTCTGCCCCTCCCTGATTCTCCCACATCTCAGGCAAAACTGTGTCCCTTTGTCACTATAGCTCTCACAAGGCCAGTCCTCTGTGATCCTCATGGGACTCCAGTCACACCAGTTCCTCTCTTATCCCTATAGTCTCTTCACTACTATAGGTAGTGCCTTCATTAAAATGGTGTATGACTGCAAATATTTTCACACAGTGGAAAAAGAAAAGAAAAAAGAAGAAGAAAAATCGCTTCATTTGAGACATCTGAGGTGAATTCTGTTTCCTCCTGGGATCCTGGCAGATAGAGAGGTCAGGCCAACACCCACACTTACTTAAACAGGGAGACACCTGGAGTATGACCAGCCCATCACTCCTTTGGGTCTTTTTGTTACTCAGTGTTGCTCTTGGAGATGGGCCCTGTCCTGTCTGAGAGAGAGGCTGGACCACTACTGAGATAGCACCTCCACACTGCCGATCCTGCACATGCCGTGGGGGCTCTGCAAGGGAGGACACCTCTCTCCTTCAGGCTAAGCCCTATCTAGGGGCTGCAGCTGTACTGGTCCCCTCTTTCAGGATACATACATATCCACCCCCCTCACCAGGATGTCGTCTACCACAATGACCCAGAACCAATGATGCTGTTTCTCCAGAAATCCACCCTGGGGCATACGACTTTTCTTTTTAAACCTCAAAACTCAGCGGATCTGATTATACCCTCCTTAACCTCCCTTCTGAGGGAGTCAACCTTCAGTGATTCCAAGGGCCTTTACTGTGCTTTTGGCGTTCTGGCGGACAGTGGTTAAGAGCTACGGCTGCTAACCAAAAGGTCAGCAGTTTGAATCCACCAGCCACTCTTTGGAAACCCTGTGGGGCAGTTCTACTCTGTCCTATAGGGCCACCATGAGTGGACGGCAATGGGTTTAGTTTGGTTTTGGTTTTAGTACCCTTTTAAAGGAGATTCCTCAGGTAATACCAATGTGCCCATTGCTGACCTTCTAAAAGAACTCCGTCAAGGATTTTAAGGTAACTGGCTGGCACCTCCCTCACTAAAGAAGAGGAAACAGATATACAAATTAAATCTCTAAAAGAGAACTTTGCTACACTGTAATAATACAAACAAGTGTTTGGGGCCTTACACTATGCTTGACACTTTCCCTGCATTATTTCACTCGGTCTTCACAACAAATGTTCAAGGAAGATGTTATAGGAAGCTGCCATTTTAGGAATTAGGACATCAAGACTGTGAGAGATAAATTTCCCTTATCTGGGGATACTCCAACAGAAGGATTTTCTGACTGCCAGCCCTGAGTCTTCCTCAGTACTTCTGTCATAGTCTAGTGAATTGTTTTATAGGACACAGAAGGCTAGAAGTGGGAAGAACTTGGGAAATCCCACAGTCCAACCTCGTCATTGAGACATTGACTTGTTTGAGGTTCTGATTCTTTGAAGCTGGCTAGGTACTCTGAGGTTCTCAATTCCTGTAATGCTTCACACCCTTTGGGGCACAACTCAGGGAGAACACAAGCCAAGAGGGGCTAAGAATTTACTGTCCTGTTTATTGAGCTTTTAATTTTCCCCCTAAAACTTATTATCATTTACCCATTATTCTCATCTCAGTAAATGGCACTGCCACCCACCCAAATGCTCAAACCAAAACCCAGGTGTTATCCTGGATTTCACTCTTTTTCACCCCAGTCTATTGGCAATTATTGTCCATTCCACCTTCAAACACGTTCCAAATCTTTTCACCGCTTTTCACAGGCTCCATTATAAGAATGATCATCTCTTGCCTGGACAATTACAACACACTGTTAACTTGTCTCTCTGCTTTCACTTCTGCACGCTCTACAGTTCATACTCTGTGATCCTTTAAAATTTGATTTCACTGTATCACTTCCCTGCTCAAAACCCTGAGGTGGCTTCCCAGTGAGCTTCCAATGAAATCTGAAGTCCTTCCAGCGGCCTACATTAACTGACCCCAGTCTTCCTCTCAATTTCACCCCACTAATTCTTTCCTCAAGGAGACTTGGTGGCACAGTGGTTAGGTGCTTGGCTGCTAACCAAAAGATTGGTGGTTCAAACCCACAAGCTGCTCTGTGGGAGAAAGAGGGGGGAGTCTGCTTCTGTAAAGATTTACAGCTTTGGAAACTCTATGGGGCAGTTCTACTCTGTCTTATATGGTCGCTATGAGTCTGAATTGACTCGACGGAAATGGGTGAGGAATTCTTTCTCCTTACTCAGATGCTCCCATCACTTGGACCTATCTATTTTTTGTGCATCCCTAGGTCTTTCCTGCCCCCAGGCCCTTGCCTTTGCTGTCCTCACCATCTGGAATACTCTCCAGGTCCTCTTGGTACTGGCTCCTCCTCGTCCTTTAGGTGTCAGCTTAGAGGTCACCTTCTCAGAGGCCTTTCCTCCACTCTTTCTAAAACATTCTTCCTACACCCTTGTCTTCTCCTTCTCATATCGCTGCATATTGCTTTAATACTCATTGCTCTCTAAAATGATCTTATTTGTCCACCTTCCCCTTCTAGATCACAATGGCAGTGCCTACATGTGGCATATGATAGTCACTTGATCGATATTTGTTGAATTAATGAAGTAAGATAAGGATGGAAAAGGTAAGACAGAGCTAAGAACATCCCTTTTGGGTTGTCTTCCCAGGAATGAGGCTGGAGGGGCTCCATTCCTCCTCTCTGGGAGCTTGTATGTGTTCTGTGTGTGCTGGTCTGGATGACCCATTGGTGTCAGGGAGCCTCTGTGGCCAGGGACACCTACTTGTTCTCTCCCTGCTCCTGTCCTTCTCATGGGTTGGGGGAGAACATCCTCATAAATAACAAGTAAATGGGGAAATCCATGCACAATGCCTGTATATAGTGCCTGGTATGTAGTGCACACTGGCTATGGGGTTGTCATTGCTGGCCCTTAACAGAGCATTACGTTTGAGCTCTTGCTTTTGCACTCTCTCAGTGCTTCCTTCCTTTTTAGGCCTTTTTTGTTTGTTTGTTTTTAATTTTTTCCTTAAAATTAGGTGTTCCAGGGCACTGTCACCATGGGCTAGACCTTTACCCAACACAGTAAGGACTTATGT
>NW_004444118.1:706197-707658 GCF_000243295.1 Trichechus manatus latirostris | reverse complement strand
CCTCAGTTGTCCTCTAACCAAGCTGAGAAGGCTTCTGGGGTAGGTGGGATTTCAGGAGCATATGAATGATTAGAAAGGAGTTGCATGTCTACCTGCTCACACTCTCTCCAAGTCCACTTTTCTTTGCATCCCAATAGCAGTTGAAATCTAAAAGCACTTTACCATTTCCTTATGCGGATAAGATTCAGACCATTCCAGAGATCTGTGTCTTATGAGAATGCCCTGCCTAGTGGCCTGAAATTCAGATTACCCTACCTGTCCTGTAGATATCGCCCTACCCCAAGTGGGCTCTGGGAGAACCAGAAAGATCATGTATCATTTCTTCAGTCCCAGGAGCCTATGCCATAGGCAGGTGAGGCTCCCTGTATTGTCTGTTGAGGGAGATCAAAAAGCCAGACTGGAGCCCTAGGGCTTTGGAGCTGTTGCAGAGAAAAACTTGAATGCTGTTTCAAGTTAAAACAGAGAGGTTTATTAAGGACTTAAAACAATTGCAATTGGGGAACTATGTAGCCCATTGAAAATGGAACCAGGTAGTCCTGGGGCAGTTTCATTATACAAGTATTCTTATAGGGTGAAAAGAGGAACCAAACCATAGGGAGGGCAATTACAGGAAAATCAATGAATATTGTAATAATCACACTGTGATTGGTTACTGATTACTAATAGTATAGTTAATGATTACAGATAGTTTCACAGGATGCTTACATCATGGTCACGAGATGCTTACATGTATTTTCTTTGTCTATCTTGCAAAAATATCTTGTTGGCAAGAGCACCCAGGCAGTACTCTTCCTGAGTATGTGTATTCTGAGAGGTGAAGATTGTCACTTGGTTAAGATACCTTGTGGCATATGGTTTCTCATCCTGGTTTTGACCACCAAGGAAAAACATGTTTTTCTCAAAAACTTAGCTGTTAGTCTAGAAATCCAGATTAAAATTAGATAGCATGGTCAGCATATTATGCCTCTGTCTCACTGACTGCACTGAAAGTTGTCTTTTCCTGAGACCGAGCTCATCCCTCCCTCACACACCCCTGTATCTCCCTCACTTCGAGTTGTTCCCTGAGGCCCTCCTTCTCCAGAAGGCTCAGCAAAGCACACGCAGCATGCCCACAGAGCATCTCCAGCTGATTTAGTGGCCTAGCAAGTGGATTTGGATTGTTTATTGGAAATGCCCATTATTTATGGTAGCTCATGGTCCCATAAGCACAGGCACAGTCTGTTTTTAGAAATAAAACTAATAAATAACAACCAGGCGAATGATTTATCATTATGGAGGAAGGGAACCACTCGTTTCTAGTTGGAGCAAAGAACTCTGAAAGGACCGGATTCTCTTTCCAGAGAACTTTGAGGAAATTCCTATAGGGACTGGGAGATTTGAGAACAAGCAGTTCAAAGGGGATTATAAAAAGAAAATTAAAGATATATGCTACTCCATGTCTCATCCTTAATCCCCTTCTAG
>NW_004444118.1:702957-704457 GCF_000243295.1 Trichechus manatus latirostris | reverse complement strand
TGCCTGGTCCTTTGCCATGCCTATAATCATTTGTGATCCATAGGATTTTCATTGGCTGATTTTGGGAAGTAGATCAGGCTTTTCTTCCTAGTCTGTCTTAGGCTGGAAGCTCCACTGAAACCTGTTCAACATCATAGCAGCACGCAAGCCCCATTGACAGATGAGATGGGGGTGGCTGAGCATGAGGTGCATTGGCTGGGAATCAAACCCTGGTCTCCTGCATAGAAGGTGGGACTTCTACCACTGAACCACCAATACCCTCTATGACAATAAAAGCTAGCATTTACTGAGGTCCGCCATATGCCAAGCACTAAGCTGAGTGCTCTGTAAGCATTCCCATCCTGTCATCAAGACAATCCTGCAATGCAGTGCCAATATCCTCTTTTTGTATAAATGCCCTCCTCTAATTACGATCTGTATTTGAACTCAGATATGTCTGTGCTAAAGTCTGAACCTACAGCTATCTTCTGTAGCAAAACCAAACAAGCAAATAATCACTCCCCTCAACACACAACCTAAGCCACAAAGAGAGTGACAGAGTTGTTTTAGTATGGCCCGCCAGGGCTTCTAGGTCTCTTCATCAACATAAGGGAAGTAAAGTAAGTTTCAGGAAAAAGGGGAAATTTTGAGACTGAATCAAAGTTATTAGCATTGCTGGCTCTGAGTGATACCATATTTTTTAGGATTCACCAGGGCCTAGGATAAATTGGTAGCTCTCATTTCCTCAGACCCTTTAAGCCTTAGGGAAGAATCAAAGCCTGGATCACAGTTGCAACAGTAGCACTAAACAAAAATAGACCAAACTCATTGCCATCAAGTCAATTCCAACTCATGTCAACCCCGTGTGATACAGAGCAGATCACCAGGCTTTTCTTCGTTGATACTGCTGGGTGGGTTCAAATTGCCAACTTTTAGGTTAGTAGTCAAGTGCAAACCATTTGCACCACCCAGGGACTTAATAGTAGCACTATGGCGTCTCTAAGCTTTCCCATTCTCAAGTCCCTTCCCAGGGCCATGGGTCCCAGGGGGTTCCCTTCTGCCTGTGGCAGTCTCCTTGGTAAGCCTCTGTTCCAACTTGGACCATCAGTGATACTATTGGGATTTATGCCAGAGGCCTCCTTCCTCATTTTGCTGCTGTTCTCTGCTAATACTGTGTTTTATTGCTGCATCTCTTCAGCCTAGAGGGTTCTCCCCTAAATTATTGCAGATCTTTTTTAGGCCTCTGAAAGGTGGTTTACTTCTTTCAGTTTTGGAGGACTGGCGACGCAATTATTTTCTCCTTTGAATTTTTCATTGATACCATGTGTTTTCACTAATGGAAGGCCTGCTGATTAAAGGACCAATTCAGAATTTTTGTTATGCTTATGGATTTTGATACCCATTATCTGGGACCACGTTTGTCCCAGCAGACCCTGGACATAGTAAATCTTACTGATATGAGTCACTGATAAAATCAGTTTGTTTGTTTTTTTAAATTGTGCTTTAGGTGAAAGTTTACAG
>NW_004444118.1:700668-701805 GCF_000243295.1 Trichechus manatus latirostris | reverse complement strand
CTGCACATATATTTTATTCTAGTGTCCTTCTTAGCCTTTTTTATTATTTTTCATGAAACTTTTCAAAACATGGTACAATGCACTCTTCCTTACTGCATAAGTAGTATTTACAGCCCAAATAAATAAAGCCAAGGGATTTTTTTATCTCAGGAAAATTACCACTACAATGCATTCTCTTCTCTTTTTCATATTTTTTTTCTTTTTTTAAATTTTATTTTGTGCTTTACATGAAAGTTTACAGTGCAAGTTAGTTTCTCATTCAAAAATTTATACACATATAGTTTTGTGACATTGGATGCAATCCCTGCATTGTGTCAGCACTCTCTCCTTTTCCCTTTCCACCTTGGGTTCCCAGTGTCCAGTTGTCCAGTTTTCCTGTCCCTTCCTGCCTTCTCATCTTTGCTTTTGGGCAGATGTTGCCCATTTTGTCTTGTATACTTGATTGAACTAAGAAGCGCATTCCTCATGTGTGTTATTATTTGTTTTATAGGCCTGTCTAATCTTTGGCTGAAAAGCAGTACTTACAGCCCAAATAAATAAAACCAAGATATTTTTTATCTCAGGAAAATTACCACTGCAATGCATTCTTCATTACTGCAAAAGCAGTACTGACAGGCCAAATAAATAAAACTAAAGGAATTTGAATCTCAGGAAAATTACCATTACTGTGTATTGTTCATTATAATAAAAGCAGTACTAACAGCTAAGAAGCAGAAACAGCTGCCCTGGAATACTGCGGAACTGCTCACAGTGGTGCATTCCACCTGCTACACCTAGAAGCAATGATTGGGCCCTAAGATTGAATGCAGGATAAGAATTACTTATGGGAGTTCAAGTCTCTTGAAAAGTATAACTGCATTGCATTATTCTTTATTTCAGAGGCATTATTTACTGTTCAGAAGCTAGAAAAGTAAGGAACCAGTAACACCTGGAAACAATGAATGATGTCAGGGAGAAAATGGCTGCTATGACTGAATGAAGACTAGGAATAGCTTATTATCATGATAAATACATTCTCATAAGAACATAATAACTGGGATGCATAGTGAGAAGGCTTATCTCACAGAACTAAAGGCAAACCTGTCAAAAGTTTAGAAAATGTATACATCCAGGAGACATCACCTAAGACAATACTCA
>NW_004444118.1:696809-698787 GCF_000243295.1 Trichechus manatus latirostris | reverse complement strand
GCAAAGGCATTCAACTGTGTGGATCATAACAAATTATGGATAGCATTGCCAAGAATGGGAATTCCAGAACTCTTAATTGTGCTCGTAAGGAACCTGTACATAGATCAAGGGAAAATCGTTCAAACAAAACAAAGGCATACTGCGTGGTTTAAAGTCAGGAAAGGTGTGTGTCAGAGTTGTATCTTTTTACCATATTTATTCAATCTGTATGCTGAGCAAATAATCCAAGAAGCTGGACTATATGAAGAAGAATGGGACATCAGGATTGGAAGGAAGACTCATTAACAACCTGTGTTATGCAGATGACACAATCCTGCTTGCTGAAAGTGACGAGGACTTGAAGCACTTACTGATGAAGATCAAAGACTACAGCCTTCAGTGTGTATTACACCTCAACATAAAGAAAACAAAAAAATCCTCACAACTGGACCAATAAGCAACTTTATGATAAACGGGGAAAAAATTGAAGTCATCAGGGATTTCATTTTACTCGGATCCACAACCAACACCCATGGAAGCAGCAGTTAAGAAATCAAAAGATGCATTGCATTGGGCAAATCTGCTGTAAAAGACTTTTTAAAGTGTCAAAAAAGCAAAGATGTCACTTTAAGGACTAAGATGTGCCTGACCCAAGCCATAGTGTTTTCAGTCACCTCATACGCACGTGAAAGCTGGAGAAATGAATAAGAAAAATTGAAGAAGAACTGATGCCTTTGAGTTGTAGTGTTGGGAAAGAATATTGAATATACCATGGATTGCCAAAAGAAAGAACAAGTTTATCTTGGAAGAAATACAGCCAATCAATCATGATGAGACTTAGACTCACATACTTTGGACATGTTACCAGGAGGGCTCAGTCCCTGGAGAAGGACCTCATGTGTGGTAAAGCGGAGGGTCAGCAAATAATAGGAAGACCCTCAATGAGACGGATTGACACAGTGGCTGCAACAATGGGCTCAAGCATAACAATGATCACTAGAATGGCGCAGGACTGGGCAGTGTTTGGTTCCGTTGTACATAGGGTCGCTATGAGGCAGAACTCACTGGATGACACCTAACAACAACAACACATACATATTTACCAAATCTATTTAAATTTTTTTTACCAAACACAATAATTCCTAAACAATGCCTTATGTAGTTGAAGATACTCAACAAAGCAATAGTGTTCACTATAGTTCTCAGTCCCGTTGAGGCTCCTCTGGCAGTATAATCCCCACATAGAGACTCCTATATCTTGATGATCTTGAATCTCCAGATGCCAAGATCACCTTAGAGGCTCTCCCAGGCTGAGGGGGTGCTTCAGTCTTTTACCAAAAGAGGGTCTTTACACAGGCAACTGTGCAGTGTGGGGACGGTTGTCAGTGAAGCACCAGTAAGAGCAGCTGTCACTGGCAGCAGCCTTATCTCCTCATACTGGAGACTGTATTCTAAGACTTAAAATGAATTCCAGGCTCACTGTGTTATGGGGGGAACTAGGTCACAGAAATACAGCTTTCTTCTCCCTGGGATCCCCTTCTGCCATGATGGAAGGGTAGGGGATACCTTGCTGCTTACAGATTGAATCTGGAAGAGACTTGGCAGTTTGCAAAGGGCCGTCCACAGGGACCTTGCAAAATGAAGCCCCTTGAAGGAAGGAGTGAAGTCATATGCATCTCAGCATGGTGCCAGCACACAGCAGGTGCTCAATAAATGTAAACTGAACAGCAACAGCTATTTCTTAGGTGCATGATGTCAGGCTGGGGATGGAGGGTGGGAAGGTAAAGGAGGGTGTGTGATGCAAACATCACTCCATCGAAGATCCTCATTTCCGAGTGTGGTATAGTATAAAGTCTTTTTAGAGACGGGCAGATCTGGGTTCAAATCTTTACTCTGTCACTTACTGGCTGTGTGATCCTGAGCATGGCACTAACCTCTCTGGGCCTCAGTTCCCTTCATCTATAAAAGTGAAGCATAACAGCTCCGTCTTAGGGTTGTG
>NW_004444118.1:694554-695932 GCF_000243295.1 Trichechus manatus latirostris | reverse complement strand
AGGTCCACAGATCAGTGTTATCTGCACCCAGCACTGCTTGGCTGACATGGCCTTGACACTTTGTCCATGTGCTCAGCACACTGTCAGACTGTACCAATATCCACATGATGTGACGTCAGTGCTTTCCTTCTGCCTCTGAAGAGTGTGGCCCTGTCACCTCTTATCTTTTCCAAGCCATTTGTCACGGTCTGTGGATCCCACTAGGCACCCTTCACAGTGGTCTCCTGGAGCTTCCCAGTGTCTCCAGTCTTCTGAAGCCCCCTGTGAGGTCTCTGCCCAGTGCTCCTCAGGGTGTTTCTAAGAGCATCAGCCAGCTCCTCTTACTGGTCACTGAGGCTAAAGCCCACATAGAGTTTGAGGCGTTCAGCTCAGGCTGTGTTTGTGCTCCATTCATCTTACCTGACCATCCTTCATCATTTGAGTGAGTGAAAGCAAGATGTCACAGCCTCCCCAGAGCACATATGAATGAATGTTTTCCCACTAAAAATGAAGAAGGAGAGAAAGAGAAATAACAGTGTCATGTCCCCAAAACAAATCTTTGCTGCCTCTTGACAAGTTCAGCGATTAGTGAATCTTTTTAGTCAGGGACCTTTGTTCAAGTAAGAGCCTATGGAAGTGGTAGCAAGTTATACAAGTAAAAACTGAATTCCGCTGGAGGAAGCAAGGGTGGTAGTGGGAAGCTCTGCTTGCTCAGAGCCCCCCTCTGAGGAGTATGCTGAGAAATAGAGGAGGGAATTAGAAGGATGAAGGTGATAATCAGATAGCCTCATATTAACTGGTGAACAGTTTGGGTTCTTCCAGATGAATTCAGTTCTAATGGACCAGAGAGATGATCTCTTGGTTTCTGCTCTGAAGGAGTAAACTGAGAGATAGTAACTCATATCACAAGGTCACAGGGTCCAAACTCTGGAGAGGTGAGAAGTCTGTCTCTCAGTCTCATCAGCTTTACTCTTCTCTTGCAGAGGTTCCAAAAACAGAACAGAATTTTGAGGAGCGCCTGATACTCAAAGCTTTCTTGCTGAAGTTTGTCAATGCCTACTCTCCCATCTTCTATGTGGCCTTTTTCAAGGGGAGGTGAGTATCACAGTATCATACATGGAAGGCCAATATGTCCCTGAGACTGGGTCCTCCACTGTCAGGACAAGTAGGGTCAGCCCATCCCCGTTGGCAACTCACACCCTCAGTCCCCTTTCCCAGCCCCATTCCCACTGGCTTCTCACCCCAGCAAGGGTATTAGCACCAAATCATTTTTTTTTAAATTTTTTTTTTATTGTACTTTAGGTGAAGGTTTACAGAACAAATATTTTCTCACTAAACAGTCAGTACACATATTGTTTTATGACATTGATTAACAACCCCACGACATGTCAACACACTC
>NW_004444118.1:690195-693649 GCF_000243295.1 Trichechus manatus latirostris | reverse complement strand
GTTTTGAATTAGCACCTTCAGATTCTGATAACCAGGGAAACTCTACAGGAGTTTTGTTCTGGGCCCTGAAGAGAGAGTCTGAGAAGAATTTGTGTCTCCCAATTTTGTAGATGAGGCAGGAGGGAATTTCATGTTTGACCAGTGGCTCTCATGTCTGGATGTAAAATCACTTCTGCTAAGTATTTTTTTATGGTGAGGTCAGTTGACTACCTGCAAGAAGATGTCCCAGTAGACACCAACCAACTATGCCAGGAAAGCTTCCCTGGAACTAAAAGGTCATCAGGCAGACATTATAGCAAGGGCAGTCATAGTCCACCCTTGATAATTTCCTATAGACATGTTTGTGACCCAAACTACAACCCCCTTCCTAGGACCTCTGCCCTTGCTATAATGAAATAATAGTAGCAGAGAGAAAGCCCATATCAGTGAGTGTACACTTCACTGGCGGTTTCTATCAAGGTATAATATCAATAGCAAATCGTACACATATGATATTCCAGGCAAAAAACAGGGTCCTGTCCCTTAAAGAAATGTGTGGTATGTTGAAAGAGATAGTCTTGGCAATAGCATATGTAATCTGTAGTAAGTGCCATGATAAGACGTATAAATAAAATGTCAGGGGAGCACTTACTTATGAACAGAGACAACAAGAAGACTTCACAGAAGCTAAGTCTCAAATGGATGAGTACATTTCAACAGGTGAGCAAGGTGATGACCTATCAAGAAAGTAGGGTTCTTCTGACTACCTGGCTGGCTCCATGATTGGCTTGTACCTCTCTGCTCCCCCTACCTGCCCAGTCTTCTTATCTGCCAAGAAAGTAGATCCTACTTAGAAGAGCAATGTGGCAGTCTTCTTCCATTCTTTTGAATTTTTCCAGTAAGAAGTCGACTTCTTATTTATTTTCTGATCCCAGAAATCTCCACCTTCGTCAACTTTAGTCAGTCATTTCTGGGGAAATCAGAAGCCCTCACTAAAGAGTTATGATCAGAATTCAGTTCCTGACACTAGTTGAGGGAAGAAGATGCACAGACAATACACTTATAGAGAATTCAAACTTCCTTGTGTTTAGGCTCAGAGGTTGTCACGTACCTGTGTATGCATGCACATACACATACACACAACACACACACACACACACACACTTATATGCACACTCATACACTTGTGTCCTTCCCAGCTCCACACCAAACCCAGCCTCGGTCCCTGCCCAGCTCAGCCGCTATTGCCTGGGACTTGACTAGGTAAAGAGGTGAACTCTAAGTGTTCTAGGTGATTGCTAGCTGACGTCAAGGTGTGAACTTCTGTCCCTGGGTGCTTTGGCACCCACCCTGGCCAGTGATGCCAAGGAAGATATATGGGGCTGGCTAGTCCACCCAGGTTGTTTGGTCTCAAGCAGCCCTGGCATTCTCTCTCCTTCCCTAACTCTTCCCACACTTCTTGATTTCAGGTTTGTGGGCAGGCCTGGAAGCTACGTCTATGTGTTCAATGGTTACCGAATGGAAGAGGTAAGTGCAGCCACTGGTGTTTCATGCCTGGCTAGTGGTTTATAGGTTCACCCTCCTGCTCCCCTTCCTTATCCCCATCACAGCATGGCTTAATTTGTGCCCTTGCTTCTCTGAGCTCCACTTGGTCTAACTGTCCCTTCCTTTTTCTCCCCCTCCCCTCAGTGTGCTCCCGGAGGCTGCCTCATGGAGCTCTGCATTCAGCTCAGCATCATCATGTTGGGGAAGCAGCTGATCCAGAACAACATCTTTGAGATTGGAGTCCCGTACGTAGTGAGCTCTTCTCGTCTTTCTCCTTACTGCCAGGACTTAACCCAGCAGTGCCTGACTTCTGGCAGGATTTCCATGCCTCTACTTTTCTAAGATATCTTTGTTGCTCACGCGTCTGTCCACTTGCCAGTAACTTTCCCCATGGGGCAGGCTTCCTTCTGCAGTCCTTGTTGGCTAATCTGATTGAAGATGTTTGAGGCTTAGAAAGATTAACCACTTCTGTAAGTGTATATAGTTAGTAATTGGGAGAGCTAGGAGCCTGATATCTCTGACCTCAATGAGCATATTTTTAATGCTATTTGTCCTCACAGTGGATAACTAAAAGAAGGACTTTCAATATAGTGGATAGGTGAATATTGAATTTTGAAGATAGCGGAATTATTTAGAAAATTAACTGAGAATAAATGGTGGAATATACAATCTTTGGAGGGGAAGGATGAATCATTGATGAGACACAGAATGGGTTGTTTTCGTGTAGATTCTGTCTTTCCTCCCTTCCCCATAGTTTTATACTATTTTGTAGAATGACTTCTTTCCATCAGATTTTGTATTGAGATAGTCAGCAAAATAAATGTTGACTCACAGGCACTGGACCTAAAAGAAAAGAGGATGGAACAAGTGAAACTCTACCAATAGGGTAAAGGGAAAATGTAGCTCCCTCTACCTTTCCTTTCCATCACTTTTTGGTTTTAAAGCAGAATCTGTTTCAGGGGCTGCTTTTCGCCAGCCCAGTCCCAGTGAGCCAGGGGGAACAGCAGAGCTGATCAGAGGTACCTCTCACAGGCTGGGACAGTTCTAATTAGGAGGGTAGGATGGACAATTCCTTTCAGGCTTGGGGTTGTTTGCAAACTCCTTGCAAGAATGACCATTCTGAAATGAGACTAAAGGAGCACATCAGCCCAGGGCCAAAGGACTAGAAGCCAGGAGAGGACAGGAAAGTTGGTAATAGGGAACCCACGGTCGAGAAGGGAGAGTGTTGACATGTCATGAGGTTGGTAACCAATGTTATAAAACAATATATGTACTGTTTAATGAGAAGCTAGTTTGTTCTGTAAACCTTCATCTAAAGTACAAAAAAAAAAAAGACCATTCGGGGATGCAATTGTAAGTCCCCTTAGAGTTAGGCAAAGATAGTACCACTCACTCTATCTCCCTCTTGGAGATTCACTATGCATACAATATTGATGGTTCTGATTAGTCCTGAAGTAAAGAAACTTGTTAATCTCTTTCTTTCCAACCATGTTTGATCATGTTATTGACCAGGGGTCTTAGTTGCAGACATGAGAATCCAGTCTAACTTCTTTAAGCAGTAAAGGTGTTTAAGAATATTAAGTGGCTAACAGAATATACTTTAAGGGCCAGAGAGCTAGACTCTGAAGCTACCTGTTGTTGCTGTTGTTAGGTACCATCGAGTTAGTTCCAACTCATAGTGACCCTATGTGCAACAGAACAAAACACTGCCCGGTCCTGTGCCATCCTCACAATCTTTGTTATGCTTGAGCCCATTGTTGCAGCCACTGCGTCGATCCGTCTCACTGAGGGTCTTCCTCTCTTTCACTGACCTTCTACTTTGCCAAGGATGATGTCTTCTCCAGGGGCTGATCCCTCCTGATAACATGTCCAAAGAATGTGAGACAAGTCTTACCATCCGTACTTTTAAGGAGCATTCTGTCTGTACTTC
>NW_004444118.1:616345-689856 GCF_000243295.1 Trichechus manatus latirostris | reverse complement strand
TTTTCCCTGTTTATTATGATCTTGCTTATTGGTCCAGTTGTGAGGGTTTTTGTTTTCTTTACGTTGAGGTGTAGTCCATACTGAAGGCTGTAGTCTTGGATCTTCATCAGTAAGTGCTTCAAGTCTTCTTCACTTTCAGCAAGCAAGGTTGTGCCGTCTGCGCATCATAGATTGTTTAATGTAGAGTCTACATAACCAGGAATAACATTGTGTACCCTGTGGGAGGGCTTCCAGGGAACATCACAACCTCTACCTTTTGGCTCAAATGGCTCAGGTGTTAAAAGATGAGAATTATACACCAAAGACCCATACTCACAATATTTGCAGTCCGCGCAAAATCAATCTCTGGTTCTTTGCTTTCAACCTATGTGCAAGATTTACATGCAATTTTAAATAAATAAAAAAGTATGAAATGGCTATTGTCTTCCCAAAGCTTAGATTTTCAGTTTGAGAGACAAAATAGACTTCATGAAACTGGGTACTCTCTATGTAGTTCAAACTTTGCCTGAATTCAGAATAAGTAAAGGTCTGGAGTTTTGGAGAAGTCAATGAAGGCTGCATAAGCAGAGGAGTTTCTTCCAGAGTATGTCCAGGACCTCAAAGAAAGATGCCAACATCAATACTTAATGAAATGGTCTGCCATTATTTTGTCTAAAGAAATCATTTTCCTTTTCTAAACAAACAACAGAATGACTCAGATCTTATCACAAATACCTCATGACTTAGGTGGTGCTTCAGATAGGGTAGGGTAGGATCAAAGAGATGGCAGTTCCCTGACCAAGGTCTTGGGGAAGGTTAAGGACAGGGCAAAGACAAAAATCTTTCTGAATCTATTTGCTGAGTAGGTTGCTGAGTCCTAGGTTCCTTGGGCAGGATGGAGTCCTTAAAGGATATATGGTCCAACTCTTTTCTTCATACCCGCTTCCTGGGGTGGAGGGGGCCCTAACTGTCTGAAAGATCCCCAGGGAAAGCTATTCTTTGATCTTTCTCAGAAACTCATTTACAGGGCTGAAGTTATGTAGACAGTTTAGTTTACCTGGAGATAAAACCCTTTTTAATGAGAGCCCTACTTCAAGCAATGAGAATCCTCAACATTCCCTCTTGACGCTTGTCACCCCAGTCTTCAGAAAAGCTCTCACAATCACCCACCATTTACTGAGCTGAATACTTAGATTTTTTTTCTGTCCACACACTGGAACAACCTCAGGTGGTCCATGCTTTCCTTGGAGGAGGATTGGAAGGAATGTTTGTGTCTTAGTTATCTAGTGCTACTATAACAGAAATACCACAAGTGAATGACTTTAACAAACAGAAATTTATTCTCTTACGGTCTAGGAGGCTAGAAGTCTGAATTCAGGGCACCATCTCCAGGGGAAGGCTTTCTCTCTCTGTCAGCTCCGGGGGAAGGTCCTTGTCATCAATCTTCTCTTGGATGTAGGAGTTTCTCAGGGCAGGGACCCTAAGACCAAAGGATGCACTCTTCTCCTGGCTCTTCTTTCTTGGTGGTATGAGGTCTCTCTCCTCTCTTCTCTCTTCTCTCTTTTATATCTCACAAGAGTTTGACTCAAAATACAACCTAATCCTGTAGATTGTGTCCTGCCTCATTAACATAACTGCATCTAATCCTGCCTCATTAACATCATAAAGGTTAGGATTTACAACACATCAGAACACAAATTGGAGAACAACCACACAATACTGGGAATCAGAGCCTAACTAAGTTGACACAGATTTTGGGAGGACACAATTCAGTCCATAACAGTTTGTATCTGGGCCCCTTGTTCTACCTCTCTGATTAAACCAATCTCTAGACATCCGTCAAGAAATCATCAGTCTTAAGAATCTCAACCCTCTGAAAGTTTACCTTGCTCCCTGCTTGCTGACTAGGTCATTCAGTGATAGTTAAGCAAAACTAGTGAAACAGATGGTCCCTGTTCTCTAGGAGCTTACCATCTTAGAGAGAACTTTTGCTATGGACAAACCTCCAGAGAATATACAGATGGAACGAAAGTCATATCTGGCCTTTTTGAAGCTATAAGACCAGCCCCTGCACTGCTGCTATAAAAGACAGTCCTCATTCCCCTTCAAACATCTAGGAAGGACACCTGTCCTTCAGAACATTGTTATTCTACAAGCATTCTGCTCTGGATGGAATTGCTCGTGGGCATAAGATGGCCATTTTTTCATCCCTGGACATCTGGTCTTCCACTTAGCCTGTTTACCCAGGACTCAGAAACTTTTTATAGAGTATGAGAGTGGCAAGAACTCAGGCATATGTCTGGACAGTGTGTTGGCATGTTCCCCACCCATCGACTCCATCAGCTCCATAGCAGATGAAACTAGCACATGGCTGTTTGTCTTGAAGGCTAAATTTTCGTGTTTATGCTTGATGTGTGTTTCATATGCCACACTTTAACTGATGGCAATCACATAGTAATTCATAAAAGTGTGGAAAGTCACTTCTCTAAGTCTGTCTTCATCTCTTAAAAATGATGAGATTATAATCATCTCTAAGGTGCTTTTCAGCTCTAACAGCCTATGAACCTCTCCTCTATTGAATGAAGGTGGTCACTGCCTATTCCAAATACAACTAATTTCTATTTCAAAAGATTTTTCCTCCTTTCATTTCCTAGTCTGCTAGAGGACACATACAACATAATAACATAGTTAAATTCAGAGATGTAGAGTAAAAATTCTTCTACCAAATTCTGGGATCTTTTCTCTCCAAAGTCCTATATACTTCTACAGATAGTATTTTGAGTTTGGTCATATGAAATCACTATATTTATGATTACTGGATTTCCCACTCCCTACTCAGAACCCACTCTCAATAAATTAGACCTTTCCAATCCAGAGTTGAAGCACCTGGCATTCTCCTTATGCATGACACAGTTGAGATACATGAAATAAATAAAATAATGATAATTTTTAAAAGTCTTCTGTAGTCAACAGAGAAATGACAGTTGTGTCTGACAGTGAGGAAGGACTCACGTAAATTATAAAAATCAGACCCAGTGGTCTTTAACTCTTCTGGGTGAGTAGCACATCTTTGTACAGCAGAGATTTGGTGGCCTAACAGATTGGGGTTTAAAACCAAGTTTTATAATATACTGACTGTGTGACCTTGGAAAAATTATTCTAGAAATATTTCCATCCAACATAGTTATGTAGCAAACCAGCTTGGATAAATGGTACACTATCCAGAAAGTATGGACCTCTGAGAAAGGAAGAACTATTCTCTGGGAGTTCCAGGTAGAAAGGGTTTTACTGAGCGTCACTGGCTCTTCTATTTACAAGTGATACTTAGTAAGTGTTGCAAGTCCAAGGAGTGAGGCTGAGAAGACCAAGTTGGGAACACTATTTTTTGCTTCTATCTTGTGCCCGATGGCTTTTAGTTCACAGCACCGTTCTTATGTACTTTCAGAGACTACATCAAATTCTTTCCCTAAGGGAGATAAACACTAATTTTTGAGGCCAGATTTGACTTTCAAAAACAGAAGCAGGTCTTAGGAGTTAGATAGGTAATCACACTGGACAAGAACGTTTGGGGTAAAAAAAAAAAAAAATGATAAGACTATACAGTTGTAAGGTTGATCATCTTCAGCTCATCATCTACCTCTAAAAGCAATTTTCTAAGATTCTTTTAAAGAAAAATTAAAAAAATTGAAAAACTGTCTAATTGCTCTTTATTAGTAAGCTAGATTGTTGTTGTTGAGTGCTGTCGAGTCAATTTTCAACTTGCAGTGACCCCATGTGACAGAGTAGAACAGCCCCATAGGGTTTCCTTGACTGTAATCTTTACGGAAGTAGATCATCAGGTCTTTCTCCTGTAGAGACCCTGGGTGAGTTCCAACCACCAACCTTTCCGTTAGCAGACGAATACTTAACTGTTGTGCCACCAGGGCTCCTTGTAAGCCAGGTAGCTATAATTTACCTCTCATCCTGAGTGTGCAGAATTCTTATTAGATTCTGAGTACATGTGTATGTGTATGGGGAGTGGTCACATAACACAACTTTGTTGGCCTTGAGAACCTTACAATCCAGTAGGCATCTTGCCTTAGAACATCACTTCCCAAACATCAGTCATTGTCAACCAACTTTTTTATTCCCTCTCCCTGTATCTAACTAAACAGCTTTGCATATTAATTTCCCCTAAGCCAACTCACTTTTTTCTTCAATTTATAACACTTCTGAAAATGGAAAATTAATAGCTTCAGTTACCATGAACAGCAAACAACAGTTAAAAAAAAAAAAAAAAGACAACAACAAACACAAAACGTTATTAAGTAATCAGTGACTTTATATCCTACCCAAGGCACTTACCTAAGATCTGCATTCTCTTTGCTAAAAAGGGAGACATGCAAGCACCAGAGAGTGGTTAAAAGCGTACCAGCGGCAAACTGGGGTCTTCTCATTGACTGCAGTCAGAGGGACTGAGAGAACAAAAAAGGAAATCACTCTTTCCCCAGATTCCCTAATGATATGTAAGGCCAAGTGCAGAGACCTTCTAAAGGTGTCATGTGAACTGCTTGTGGAATGTTTCCTTGGCTTAGGAAATATTATTCAGAGGAACATTATCATCTCCTAATCCCACAGGTCTCTGCAAGTCGGGGACAATCTCTTTCACTTCCCATGTATAACCCACCACCATCTTCTTAATTCTACCTCCTAAGCATATCGTGGAGCCCTGGTGGCACTGTGGTTAAGAGCTTGGCCACTAACCAAAAGGTCAGCAATTCAAATCAACCAGCTGCTCCTTGGAAACTCTATGGGGCCGTTCTACTCTGTTCTACAGGGTCGCTATGAATCGGAATTAGCTTGATGGCAACGGGTTTGTTTTTTGTTTTGGGATCATATCTTAAATACATCTCTTCATGTCCATTGCTATCACTCTAGACTCTGCTACCATCATTTCTGGCCTGAAGCACTGCATAATATGACATACAAAGCTTATGAGGCCTTCAATGCCATGCGCTTACCCTAATTGCCAAGTCTTATCTTTCATCACTGTCCAAGAATGCTGTACAGCCTCCCTTTGGGACCTTGGATAAGTTTCATTAGTTCCCTCACACCTCTCCTACACATAAATCCTGTCAGAACCTCAGACAGGGCCACTACAGAAGCCCCACTTTACCTGCAGGTGTCTTCCACCAGACAGCAGCACAGCTCACTCTTGCTAGGCCTGGTTCAGAGACTTTGGATCTGGCAGACGACACTTTTGACTGGATGGAAAAATAAAATGCTTCAAAGGGAGGCAGTAAAACTGAGGGCATTAAGCTCCTTAAAGTCAGCTCTGTGACTAATGAGGACATGGTAATAGATAAAACTTGGTTACATGGTCTGGCCTTGGACTCGCCCCACTCATGCAACCCCAGGCTCCTGGGACCTGACACTGTTGTGACAGATGCTTTCCAGAGAGGAGCTGTATGGCTGTAAACATTGCTGGCCCCAGAATAATGCTTATGGGCAGCTCCTTCTGAGACAGCTTGAGGCAGGGCGAGCGGCATGGCAGAATCTGATCTTGTGCTATTTATTATCTGAGTCTGTTGGCAGGATGTCCCTTAGCCACCACACATCCCTCCTTTCCATACGTGTTTGTACAAAATAAACTTTAGACCCAAATGGTGTGGTGCCCCTAAAACATGTCACACTATATCCCAACTTCTCCCTATAATTTTATCTCAAATTTAGCTCTAGCATTTGTTCAAGCAAAATTGGAAATGGACCTTTTATCATTCAGAGAGCTGTATATTTGGTGAAAGGGTAAATGTCACTTTTTTTGCACGCTAGATTTTCTCCTGGACGTACTTTGGGAGGAACAGAGCAGATAGACAGAATGATATTTCCACTAGTAAAATGGGCTCCTGTCCCTGTTGTTGTTACTAGGCGCTGTCGAGTCGGTTCCGACTCATAGCGACCCTGTGTATAACAGAATGAAACACTGCCCTGTCCTGCGCCATCCTCACAATTGTTGCTATGCTTGAGCCCATTGTTGCAGCCACTGTGTCAATCCATCTCATTGACAGTCTTCTTTTTTGCTTTTCCTCCACTTTACCAAGCGTGATGTCTTCCTCCAGGCACTGGTCCCTCTTAATTACATGTCCAAAGTATGTGAGGTGAAATCTTGCCATCCTTGCTTCTAAGGAGCATTCTGGCTGTACTTCTTCAATACAGATTTGTTCGTTCTCCTGTCCCTACTCCTACTCAAGGCAATACCAGGTCACATCCCTAAATAGCTGCAAAACACCCCTAAACACAGCTAGTAAGATTTTATAAACCTTCTGCTTCCTTTTCATAAATGTGATAAATATTGCATTTGAAGACATATAACAGTTTCTCTTTAAAGCCATCACAGTCAAAGGAGATCTGTGTTCTCCTTCAATAAGGCAGAATTTGACCGTGAATCAGAAGTTTAAGGAACAAATTTGAACATTGTCAGGTGTCAAGAAAAGGAATACATAGCTCAGGGATTGAGCTTCTTTGGCTGGGTGAGGGCTTGGTCCTGCCTTCTGTAATGCATCTAGAAGTGTTTCGAGCCTAGGTCTGTAGGGAACTGCCTGGGACCCAGACTCCTGCAGCAGGACAGCCCCAGGTGTGACAGACAATCCTCATGTTCTTGGTGTGAGCCCATGGGGCACAGGCAGAGTCAAAGCTCTGAGCCTTCCAGGGAGAGTTTCTGAGACTTGTCATTAAAAAGGGAGGGAAAGATAGCAGATGAAAAGGACAAGGGGTAACATCAAAGGAGTTATTTTAACAAGTGAGTGCCTCATACGGTCAGAATCATAATCTGAAGTTTTCCAAACGGCCCATCTGTATGTTATGCAATGCACGGGATTCCTGTTAAATCCTGGTCTAGGAGAATTTTCTTTATTATTAATTTTTTTAATGGTCACTGAGATCTCCACGAGGGAAACTTCTGGGAATGAGGGGTTCATAAGCATTATTTGTGGATTTTTTTTTCCCCTCATCTTTTTTCTACCCAGCCACAGCATATCACACTGTTGACCACAAGGACCTGAAGCTCCTTCTTCCCTTGCTTTCTTGGCACACAGTATCGCTGTTGGCCTTCTGTTCCTATGACTGCTCCTTCCTTGTCCTTTGAGGGCTCCTTTCCTTCTATTTGTCACTGAGTCGACTCTGACTCATGGAGACCCCATATGTGTCAGAGTAGAACTGTGCTCCATAGGGTTTTCAATGGTTGATTTTTCAAAAGTACATCACCAGGCCTCAAGGTATCTCTGAGTGGACTCAAACCTCCAATCTTTTGGTTAGTAGCCAAGCGCATTAACCATTTGCATCACCTAGAGACCATTTCCCTCTACCCTATCCCTTAACTATCAATATTCATCAGAGCTCCTTCCTGATCCTCTGTTCTATGCAGTATCCTAGGTGATGTTGTTGGTTGCCAGGGCTTCATTTGCTGTCATGATAATGACTCTTAGATCTCTATCTCCAGCCCAGGCCTGTTTTCAGCGCTCTAGACACATATACACAACTGCCTACTACACATCTCTACTTATTGTCTCATAGGCTCTTCCACCTCAACGTGTCCAAAACTTCTCCTACTCTTCCTCATCACTAAAATTGTTTCTTATCTAGTGATTCCTATCTTAGAAAACCATACACATGCCCAAAGACTCTGGGAAGCATCCTTGATCCTTTATTCTCCTTCACCTGCCATTTACAGTCCACTTCTGTCTTCTTAATTCTACCTCCTGAGCATATCACAAATACATCTCTTAATGTCCACTACTATGACCTTAGACTCTGCTACCATCATTTCTTCTGAGCCACTGAATAATAAGGCTTACAAAGACTCCGATGCCATGAGCTTACTCGACCTCTCAAGTCTTGTCTTTCTTCATTTTCTCTCTGGTACCTAGCCACAGTTATTATATATATATAAAATAATGCTCCAAGCATTTTGAACTCCTTCGGTCCTTTGTATGAGCAATTCTCACATTTGCCTTTGGCTGTTGCACAAATGGTTCCCTTTGCCTACAACACTCCTTCACCTTTCACTCCACTCTTCATCTTTCCTGATCATTTATTTTGGCTTACACATGTCTTCCTGAGAAAGAACTTCTACCTTAGGCCAGGTTAGGTTTTTCTGTTTTCTGTTCTCATAATTACTGAAACTTCTCCCATCATAACATTCATTACACATTGTTCATAACACTTGTTTTAGTGCCCACTTTCCCAGTTAGACTACATCATCAAACATATCAGTCACAATTATTTTTTCCTGGAGTCAGCCTCCTAGGACCCCTTTATTCTCCTGTTCCAACAAGAACTGTTTGTTCACTAGCCTTCTATACGTCTACCTAGCTGAGTTAGATTCAACATCTCCTGTTTCGATTGGATTTCCTGTTTGCTGGATTCCATATTATTTCTTTCTTGATTTATATCCTTGGTTGGTGATATTCATCCTCCAGGAACTTCCTGAGAATGGATGCATAGAAGGCTAACTTTTGTGAAATCTTGCATATTTGAAAATGTCTTTATTCTGTCTTCACACTTGATGTATACTTTGACTGGGTATAGGATTCTGTGCTGAAATTATTTGTCCTCTGAGTGTTAAATACATTGCTACAGGGTACTCTACTGTTAAGGGCTGATATAGAGACTTCCAGTATCTTTTTGATTCCCGGTAATTTGTAGAGGATCTATGGTTTCCCCTTTGAATCTGGAAGGTTTTAGAACCCTTTCATTATTCTAAGAGTTCAGAAATTTCATGGTGATGTATTTTGGTGGAGGTCTTTTTCTCATCATTATGTTGAATGGGTCCTTCCAATCAGAAAATGCATGTCTTTCACTTCTGGGACATTTTTTTTTCTTTCTTTTCTTCTTCTTCTTTTTTAAAAAAAATTTCCTCCCCTCTATTTACCTGTCCTCTCTTTTTGATTAAGTGTTGGAGTTCCTGGATTGCTCTCCTAATGTTCTTATCTTTGCTTTTCTATTGTCCATTTCTTTGTCTTTTGTTCTATTTGGTGTGTGTGTGGAGGGGAGAAAGTTATTGACTTTATCTTCCTGTCAGTTTACTGAATTTATCTCAGATCTTTAGTTTCCTTAGTTCATTTGATCCTCAGAATAAGCTTTTTGATCCTACCAGAGTTGGGAAGTGTACCCACCTGTGCAGCATGGATCGACAGAGACATTAGGGTCTGCTGTTCCTAAAGACAGCTTTGACCAATCACTACTCCTCTACATTTGGGGATACCTGGTGTGTTTCTGGAAACCCTGGTGGCATAGTGTTTAAGTGCTATGGCTGCTAACCAAAAGGTCAGCAGTTCGAATCCAGCCAGTGCTTCTTGGAAATGCTATGGGGCAGTTCTACTCTGTCCTATAGGGTCACTATGAGTCAGAATCAACTCGATGGCATTGGGTTTGGTTTGTTTCTGGTTTGGTGTGTTTCTAATTCCTGACCCTTTCTGAGGTTTTGCCCCATAATTTAGCTGGCTTCTCACCACCATCTTCCACTGTAGACACTTGGCATTCAGCCAACACAGCTTTGCTAACTCCTTCATCCACTGTCCGTCTTCCAAGTTATTCATTAACATCTCTCATTCACTACTGTCTTCATAACTATTTTTTTAACCTGTGGTTTCATCTATTTTTTATCCCTTCACTGTCATTTTAATGACATATATATGAAAGGTATATATGAATGTGTTCAACTATCCATGTTTAATTCAAACTGCTAATCTTTACTGAGGATTCGACCAAGTAGTCTGATTACTAGTACCTGGAGGTAAAGTTTCAGTCTGAGTTCTGGTTCTAGACTTTCCCTCCTTTCTTCTCACTCTCCTTCCCTCTTTCCCTTCCTTTTCTCTCTTTTATTTTTGTCTTCTGTCTCCTTCTGTCCTGACCCACTGTATACTTGTTGGGTTTCAGTCGGCCCATACTACCTTACTTGAGAATTTTTAGGCATTGTCTAGTTTTTCTCAGTTTCTGATTATCACGTAATCATTGCTTGAAATTTTATTATGAAAATTTTGTTACTGCTGCGTCTATGGATCTCTTAACTCATTTTGTTAAATCCTCCTTTGATGCTGATGATGATAGAGACAGTGATAGATGTATTTATTGAGTTCTTACCATATACCATGCCCTAAATTTAACATGTTATATAGATCATCTCCTTTTAGCTAGTTGAAGCACTTGACTACTGACCAAAAGGTTGGTGGTTCAAACTCACCCAGAGGTACCTCAGAAGAAAAGCCTGGTGATCTGCTTCCAAAAGGTCACAACCTTGAAAACCCTGTGGAATGCAGTTCTACTGTGAAATACATGGGGTCTCCATGAGCTGGAATTGACTCAATGGCAACTGGTTTTTTTGGTTTGATGGGCTAATTTGAGTCACTGAGTGGTGTAAACACACTTGGCTACTAACAGATGTTGGAGGTTAGAGTCTACCCAGTGGTGCCTGAGAACAAAGGTGTGACCATATGCTTCTGAAAAATCAGCCACTGAAAAGCCACTGTGCTCCACAGAGCACAGTTTACTCTGACACACATGGGGTTGCCATGAGTTGGAATCAACTCGATGATGAGTAGTTTTATACAGGCTAGTTAATATTTATTTTCTCATTTTATAAATAAGAAAACTTAAGCTAACAGAGTTTTAAAACTTGCCCAAGAAAACACAGCTGGAGAATTATGGAACTGTGTTTTAAACAACTATCTTCTGACACTAAAGATTAGACTTTCATCCACTACACTGTACTACATTCTCCTGATGGCAAATGCTACTAGACAGAACGCTGATCAGAACATTATTTTGAATCAGTATATTTCCACTGCCAGGAAGTACTTTCTAACAATAGACTGAGGTGCCTGATGATATTGGTAGTGCTTCACTGGAAATATCTATGTAGGGGTTGGATGATCTTGTGTCAGGAATGTGGTGGAGCGTGGTCTTCAAAATCCCTTTGAGTTCTTTGAGCCTATGATTCTGACTGCTCTGCAGTTCATTCTCTTCCCAGCTGTTTCCTAGAAACCATCTCTTCAATGAGCAGAGTTGACACCTTGCTTCTTCACCTGTTTTCATTGTGCATATATTTTAGCATTTAATATTAAAAATAATAAGTATTTGAATAATTATTGTGTTCAGGTACTGTGCTAAAGACTGTATAAACATTATTTCACTTAATCCTCATGCAAAACCCAAGAAACTGGGCCATTATTATCTTATTC
Source organism: Trichechus manatus latirostris (assembly GCF_000243295.1). NCBI lineage: Eukaryota > Metazoa > Chordata > Mammalia > Sirenia > Trichechidae > Trichechus > Trichechus manatus. The sequence continues at coordinate 678,661 of NW_004444118.1, read as the reverse complement.
TGAACCAAGAAATTCCTGAATGTGGTGGACAAGATTTACATTGGCTTTAACTAGAAAGATGATGTTATTTATGTTATTAAGACCTGAGAATGTTTGACCTGAGAGAACTGGAAAGAGAGCATCTCTCCACTGCTTTCTGACACTCTCTCCCCTCCCCATGAAGGGGATGGCTGGATCATCTGTTAGACTATAGGACTAGCTCCATCTCAGCATTTGATGGGAAAGGCCAACTCTGTTGTTGCTTATCAAACACTGGGAAGAATTCTAAGTTTCTTTGGGTTTGAAGAAAGCTGCTCCTTTGTTGGGTGGGGCCTTTCGTTATCCTGATGAAGGAACTCTTGGGTTGTCTCTAGGAGAAAAGTAATCTTTTAGTGGTTTCTCTATCTATCCTTGGATCAGAGATGGCTTTAGGGTTAAAAACTTCGTTTTCCTCATTTCTGTCTGCAGAACTAACCCTGTCCTCCAGAATCTTTTGGTGACTGGTTCATTTCTCTTCCAGGAAGTTAAAGAAACTCTTTCGGAAGCTGAAAGATGAGACAGAACCTGAAGAAACTGACTCTGCCCACTCAAAACATCCAGAGCAGTGGGACCTAGACTACAGCTTGGAACCTTACACTGGACTCACTCCAGAGTACATGGAAATGAGTAAGAGCCATGATCTTTTCTTCCACTGGGGGCAAGTTCAGACAAGGGGTCTGTGTGTGTGTACACATATGTGTGTGGAGCAGCAGCTGGGACAAATTACTGGGGCAGCCTTTGCTTCTTCTTAAGTTTCAAGGCTTCACATAGTTCCCTTCAATGCCACATGACCTACTGAACGGGGAGGGGCAGAAAGAACCCTGGAATGAGAGCCAGAAGCATCTTAACCACCAACTTGATGCATGATACTAGGATTATGCTCTCTAATCCCTGGACCTCCTCTCCTCATCTGTGAAATCAGAAGTTTGGTCTCTCTCGTCACTTCCCATGGTTTTCATCATTAATAAAGCTGAATGGCAAATAGCAAAATCTAAAATTTAAGAATACAGTTTCCATGGATGAAGAGTAAAGTAGTACTATGACACTTGGGTCAAGGATATATACGTCTTTGACATGGGGAATGGAGGAGATTCCTCACTCTGATCAGGTAGGGCTGGGTAAGATGTCAGCTCTTCTCCAAAAAAAATTGGGATGCTCTATGTAAGGGGAGCCCTGGTGGTGCAATGGTTAAGCGTTCGTCTGCTAATCGAAAGGTCAGCAGTTTGAATCACCAGCCGCTCCTTGAAAACCCTGCGGGGCAGTTCTACTCTGTTCTGTAGTGTCGCTGTGAATCGGAATCAACTTGATGGCAATGGGTTTGGTTTGGTTTTTTTATGTAGGGGGTGAGAGGAAAGGCTTTAGTTAAAGAGCTTCCAGTTGTTCTTGGATAAGACTGAAGGCAGGAGTGCATGTCAGTACAGGCTGCTAGAACATAATCACTTTAGATGTAGCTTGGAATCCACATCTTGGACCCTCCATTATGGGAAGTGTCCCAGCTTACACCAGCTGTCTTTGAGCTCTTGGCTACTTGTGAACAACCTTGATCTTATTTTTCGATGGATGTTTTAGAAGCATATTTTCAAGATTTGGGACTAATGAATTAAAAGCATAGGGTAACATAGACCAAGACAATCCATTGCTGTTGAGTCAATTTCAACTCATAGCTACCATATAGGACAGAGTAGAACTGCCCCCATAGAGTTTCCAAGGCTGTACATCTCTATGGAAGCAGATTGCCACATTTTTCTCCTTCAGAGCAGTTGGTGGGTTCAAACCACCGATCTTTCAGTTAGCAGCTGAGTGCTTAACCACTGTGCCACCAGGGCTCCTCACCAAACAGCCAGATATATATCATCTAAACCTTTACTCAATCCAGAGATCATGGAGAAACATCCAGCAGATCCAGTAAAAGAATCACTGAATACTTATTTCAATACTTAATGTCTTTGAACCTATGATTGCATTTGCATAATGGCCTCTACCCACTTTGATTAATCACTTTTAATAGGGGGTCACCCTTGCCTCTTTATGCACCAGGTTCATCACTTGTTCTTTCTGATAGATGTTTATTTATCCTATTCTATTTATAGAAGGTGTGTATGTATGCTAGGGATGAAAAGATGGGCAGGGTCTAGATTAGATGGCCACAGAAGGTCTGATATAGTCCTGATGTATCTAAAATTCTAGAAAAAGCCTGAGCTTCGTAATCTAAATAAACTCACCAGAGAAGAAACAATCATTATGTCTGTTGCAGGACTAATAGGCACAGAAAATATCAAGACCCTGTTTATGGAAATACATAGCTCTCTTAAATCTTTCACCTTCAGCTAAGTGCTACCTCTAATCCGTCTTCAATGCTGAGCCAGATATTTACTTCAGAGGCGATTTCTCATATTTCAAATGCCTTTCTACATCTGCCATCCTCTCCACTCAGAAAGAAAGAAATTGCTGCCAGAGATTGAGGCTTTTATTTGGGAAGGGGTTTACATTTTCTTATTTTCCTTGAGCTCTGTCTTTCTCCATTCGCCTCCAGCCCCAGTCCCCCATCTCTTCTGCCTAGTTACCTGTAGGTTTTACATGCCTGCTTGCCTCGCTGGCTGGCTAGCTGACTATTTCAAAGCTTCCTCTTTGGAGTGATTAAGAGCTGAGACCTTTGAGCCATACTCCTGGGTTCCAAACCCTGGCTTTTTACCAACTAACTAGATAACATTGGGTAAGTGGCTAGCCTTTGAGTTTCTTAAATTGATTAGATGTAAAAAAAAAAAAAAAAAAAGTTAATTCTTATATCTATCACACAGGACTGTTGTATTTAATGAATTAATATCTGTGAGGTGCTTACTACAGTGTCTAGCACACATAAAAGCTATGTTAAGTGTCAAGTGTTGTTACTTCTCTTAATGGTCTGGAGGCCATAGGAAAGCAGAGTATAGAGAAATCTGCTCCACCGTGTCAGCTGTCCTGTGTGTTCAATAGACACCCACTATAAGCCACACTTGGGCACTTATTAAGTAATGAGAGGAAAGAAAGAAAGAAGGAAGGAAGAAAGAGAAAGAAAGAAAGAAAGAAAAAAGAACTAGAAGACTTGGTGACTTCTGGAAGAAATTCACACTAAGTTTGTAGACTGTGAAATCCATAGATTAAAACTATGTGTAGGTTGTAAGGGAATAAAACAACTATATAACAGGAAATTTGAAAATAAGGAAAAAGTCTCCCAAAACTTCCCTTTTTCTAGGTCAACTTCTGTTAACATTTTTTGGTATCATTTCTTAGAGCCTTTTGTTGTTATGCATATGATTTTAAGAATAAAGTTGTGACCATACTTACCCATTTGTTGCTCCTTTTTTATTTATCACTATATCCATAAATATTTCTAAGTTATTAAGTGATATTGGAAATGAATAGCTGCATAATAGTCTCTCTAATAAACATACCATAGTTTATTTACCTATCTTCCAGTAAAGGGCATGGAGGTTTGTTTTCCAATTCTCCCTCTTTTTTAATGCTCTAATATACACTATCTTTGTGCATACGATCTTTTCTACATCCAGAATTATTTCCTTAAGATTCCCACAGGTGTGATCACTAGTTCTAAGGTATAGCCATTGTATAGTCTTGATTCATTTTGCAAAATTGTTTTCCGACAGCATTGGACCAATTTACCTAGCCACAGTCAATGTATGAAAAGACCTTTCAGTGAGTACAAATTATTCAGTATCCTGAAGTCATGTAATGTGAAAGAATTATCGGTGTACGGTGAGCTTAAGAGTCTCAGTCCTGTATGCCTACCCCATTCCACTTTCTTGACCTGAATATTTCTGAGTCATCCTTTAAGACTTAACTTTTCACAGTTACTCCTCTGAGAAGCCTTTGTGCCCCTGTTCCTCCTGAGAGGAATAATTAACCATTTGCTTTTCTGTCCCAGCATTGCATTTGGCACATACATTGATGTTATGATGTGTCTTACTGAATATGGTAATATTGCTCACATATCTTTTCTTCATCAGATTCAGTCTATTAGCTCCTAAAGAGCAGTGAGTAGGGACAATGGCTAATTTATCTTCATATCCTCCAAGGCCTAGTACATTTCTTGGCATATAAGAGGTACTCAGTACATGTGAACTAAACAAGGAGTGAGCAAAGACAGGTGGACTTCCTTTCTTCTTTTTTTTCTTTTATCAAATATTTATTAAGCACCTAGAGGGAGGGAGAAGTTCAAAGACCAGGACATCTCAAAAATTCAGGTTGACATCGATGCAATCTTGTCAGGATAAGGAAGCCTGGATCACACACCTGCTTTCCCAGCTGACTTCCACAGAATCTCACTAACAGAATTCTTTAGGCCATTTTTGCTAAGATGTTCAGTAGTTTGAGAGAAACTATTATATCGTATCTTATATAAATATGAGGACAACATTCTGAGTTAGGTTCCTGTCATTCCTTTTATCTCTGGATTATACTCTTTACCCTTTAAGGGAGTATTTGTCCCCCTGTTGAGGACTGAGCTGCAGAGTAAATTTTGCAAAGGACAACTTCATCAAGCAGTACAGGCTAAGTGTGTTAGGTGTGGGCCCTAGAATTCCACTCTAGGCTTCCAATCCTAACCTTGCTGCGAGCTAGCTGTGTTACTCTGGGCTTGATGTTTAAAGTCAGCCAAGCCCAGTTTCCTCATCTATAAAATGGGTTTGATGGTAATAGCACCTACGTCATAGCATTGTTCTGAGAATGAGGCAATGACTAACGAGTAGTTTAAAAACAGTGCCTGGTAGTGAGTAAACTCTCAATGAGTTTCAGCTGCCATTATTATTGTCAGGAGTCCAATATCTTTCTCTTGAATCTAGAATTTTTTTTTTACTAAGAGCAATTTGAAACCCCCTAGCGGTTCTGCCCATCCCATTGGTGTAGGGTTGGGCAGTATGTATAAAGAATGAGGATATCTGTCTCCAAGGCAAATCTAAGAATCACACTCAGAAGTCTGAGACATAAACACTCTAAGATGTTTGTCCATTCAGAGAACTCTAAGCCCTTAGAGCTCTACTTGACAAGTCTGGAATCTCAAATGGGCTCTTTTTGTCATCTGTTTATCTAAAATCCACATGCTTTTGTTCCTCGGTCATCAAAAAAATAATCACCGCTGTCTTCCAGCCTCAGTATGTCAATTATCTCCCTTGGATACTTACTCTAGCTTCTTAAACACAGACCAAGTTTGGGGCCCCCAGGTCATTAATGTGGGTGATGAGATGAATTTCTTCTGTCATTCACACAGTCAGAGGAAATCTCATTTTTCTTAGTCATGAGCTTATATCCTGTCAAACTACCCTAGCAGACAGGGAGGTGCATAGAGGATTGCATATTTACATATTCATTCATTTAGAGTGAAAACCAGATAATTATTTTGAAGATCCAAGGGCCCTGGTCTCTCCAGGACAATTAGTGGTCATGCATGGGGCAGTCTACCTCAGAGACAAGGCGTTGGAGCCCTTACAGTTGCATCTGAGGTGTCTCATGAAATGTTAAGTTTGAATTCTGGTTTCAGGAGGTACATCCATGAATAGATCCTGTCTTATTCTCCATGACTTCTTTCTGATTTTGGATCAACTATGGCATGATGGTTAAGCATTTGGCCACTAACCAAAAGGTGAGCAGTTCAAATCCACCAGCCACTCCTTGGAAACCCTATGGGGCAGCTCTGCTCTGTCCTGTATGGTTGCTGTGAGTTGGAATCCACTCGATGGCAACTGGTACTGGTGTAACTGTGGAGAGGACTACTCAGGATGATCCTGAGCTCTTTTTATTCATGGCTCTAACTGTTGCCTCTACTAAGAATTTTATTTTATCTTTTTAAATAATATTTTATTGTATTTTTGGTGAAAGTATACACAGCAAAAAAGGTTCCCATTCAACAATTTCTAAACATATTGTTCAGTGACATTGGTTACAGTCTTCACATTGCATCAATATTGTTATTATTTCTGTTCTAGTTGTTCAGTTTCGAAAAACCTAGTCTCTCTACCCCTCTACTTTCTCATCTTTGCTTTAGAGTGATTGTTGACCATTTGTTCTCATATAGATGGTTTTTTTTTTTTTAATAATATTTTATTGTGTTTTTGGTGAAAGTTTACATAGCAGAATAGGTTCCCATTCAACAATTTCTACACAAATTTTTCAGTGACATTGGTTACATTCTTCACAATGTGTGAACATTCTAATTATTTCTGTTCTGGTTGTTCCCTTTCCAGTAATCTAGTTTCCCTGCCTACTTACCTTTTTGTCTTTGTTTTAAAGTAATTGTTTACCGTTTGAGTTCATATAGATGATTTTTTAAAGGAGCACAGTACTCATGGGTGATGTTCTTTATTTTATGAGCTAACCTGATATTTAGCTAAAAGGTCACTTCAGGGATAGTTTCGGCTCAAGGTTTAGAAAGTATCTCAGGGCAACAGTCTCGAGGATTCCTCCAGTCTCAACTGGTTCAGTAAGTCTGGATTTTTAAGAATTTGAAGTCCTGTTCCATATTTTTTGCCCTTTCTATCAGGATCCATCTATTGTGGCCCTGATCAGAGTGGTCCCAAGCACTATCTAGTTCTTCTTGTCTCAGGGTAGAGGAGGCTGTGGTTCATGTAGATAATTCATCCTATAGACTAGTTTCTTCTCTGAATCTTGGGTTTCCTTCGTTTTCTTTTTCTTTGGACAAGTAGGGACCAATATCTACTAAGAATTTTAGATTCCTATTTACCAAAAAAATACCAACCCCCTTACTGTTGAGTCAATTTCCACTCATGGTCACTCCATGTGTTTCTGAGTAGAACTGTTCCATAGGGTTTTCTTGGCTGTCGTCTTTATGGAAGTAGATCACCAGGCCTTTTTTCCTGGGTCCTGTTGGGTGGATTCAAATCACCAACCTTCCACTAGTAGCCAAGAGCAAAGTGTTTGTCCCATTTAAGCCCTTATTATTTCTCCTTTGAATTACCATAAATGCATCCTAACTTGTCTCCCTGCTTCCTTTTTCCCGCCTCCTCCCATCATTCCTTCTCAGCTTTTAGAATAACTTTTCTAAAATGCAAACCAGAGTATATTATTTTTTCTACTTAAAATCTACTGACTTCAATGCTACTGACTTCCTTTAAGATGAAGTTCAAACCCATTCAGTGTGGGACAACAGGGCATTCATGACTTGGCCGCTGTTTTGCAGTCCCCCCACAATTCCACGCCTGTAAGTCTGCCTATACTCTCCTATCTGCCTGCAAAACATTCCTGTTGAGTTAAAACATATCTCCTCCTGGGAGCATTTTCTAATTCTCCCATCCTCTGAGCTTTTCTCCTCCTCTCTTCTCCCATAATACCCTGGGCTGTGTCTAAAATCTGACTGCTTTGGAGCAACAATGGTGTCTTGTTCCTCTCTCCAGTTAAATGCTTAGTACAGTTCCCAGCACATGTTAGGAGCTCTAGAAAATATTTCTTGAATGGATGGCTCTTTAACTCTCCTTTAATTCTCCCAGTGGAAAAATGGAGACCTCAGTTCTTTTTATCCCCTGATATCTGGGCCTCCCTCTTCACCATGGTTGTACTTATATATTTCTTTCTAAGCAGCAATTTTCACCTCCCAAGACCAAATTGAACCATGTTTATTATCAGGGTTTCCCTGAAAGAAAAGTCGCTTCTGGTTTTAATTTACTCCTTTTCCTTCAGGGATCAAGTCGTTAGTAGAAGTGGACTGAGCAGAATGCTCTCCCTCAGACTTGGATTTAACTTCAACTCCAATTTCACATCTTTGCCTCTGCAGCGCCCCCCTCCTGACCATGGCTGAAGGCAATGCTGTGTCAGGACCTGTGCTAGGCACTGGGAACACAGAGGAACAGACATACCCATGCTCTCCAGGAACTCAGGGTCTCATGGCAGAGACAGATGGGCAAACAGTTATAAGAAAGGGACCTCCCTGTCATAGAAAAAATCCACCACACCATGCTTGCCTCAGGGCAGCTAGGTCTCAGCAGCTTCCATTTGTCTGAGCAGTGATGTGTTACAGATAATTGCCCATTTTCCTCTTCTTTTCAGCATGTAATCGCCCACTCACCAAACATCCTTGGGTTTTAGAAACCGCCTACTGATGCAGAACAAACTCTAGACTGGAAACAAGAGGCTCATCTCCCAGCCACCACCTCAGGCTTGTTTTGAGACTTCAGACAAGTCAAGGAAAGGACAGGAAGATAATCCATTACAGGGGAAACATTTCTGAGCTATTCTGCTTGGGGGACAATGGTTCCCTTGAGTATTTTTCTGAGTTCTCTACCACGGTAATGGACTCACCATGCTCCAGATCCCTAGCTGACAAACCCCAGCATCACCTTAATTCACTCTCCTCTCCACTCACCTCCAATCCACGGGTTTTGCAGCATCTATGATTTTTCCTTTGGAACATCTTTGGAAGCTGCTTCTTCCACTCATCCTCTCTGTCTACTACGTTGTTGTTGTTAGCTGCCATTGAGTTGGCCCCTGATTCATGGCAACCCCATGCACAACAGAACAAAATGCTACCCAGTCCTGCACCGTCCCCATGATCGGTACTGATTGGACCATTGTGATTCATAGGGCTTTCATTAGCTGGTTTTCAGTAGTAGAGCACCAGCTTTTCTTCCTAGTTTGTCTTAGTCTGGATGCTCTGCTGAACTCTGTTCAGCATCATAGCAACACACAAGCCTTCACAGACAGATGGGTGGTGGCTGCACATGAGGTGCATGGGGTGGCAATACTACCTGCTGTACCTAGTGTTTATCCTACTACACCCTCATCATAGCCACTCGCAACTTACCACCATCTTGTTGTTGTTGTTAGGTGCCATCGAGTGGGTTCCAACACATAGTGACCCTATGTACAACAGAACGAAACACTGCCCGCTCCTGTGCCATCCTCTTACTACTGCCCAATTTATTCTTTCCGAGATGTAGTATAGTCTTGGTCTGGGTCTAACCACTCTATTGTTCAAACATCTTCAGGGTCTCAATACTCCTTAACAAGGCCTTTATGGGCTGTACTTTCAATTGATTTAACCCCAGGCCCTTTTACAAACTCTGCAGTCTAACCAAAATGAACTGGACCATTTTCCCCACACCCTACATTTTACTCCTTTGAGCTTGACCTTGTGTGTTCCTCTTGCCCTGGAATTCCTTATGCTTTCTCATTCACATGTCCCAACCCAACTCTTGTGCTACCTCCACCCCAAAGCATCCCCCATGTCTTCTTGTATATCCCCCTTCCCCACAGGATTTTATACAAGCTGCCTGGTAAGATAACAGTGCCTGTTGGTACCTAATTTCCTGAGAGGGCATGTTCCCCTTGAATTGCGAGGCCTTGCACGTGCCCATCACAAGAACTCTAAAAACATAGTGGATAAATCTATCAAGCAGTGATTGAATAGATGAAGGCATCAGCTTATCTATCTTTAGCTTTCTCTGATCTAGGCTGAAACAATCTGACTTTCTAGTAATTCTTCCATCAATTCTCATTTATTTATATAGGCTGATAATCCGGTGAGTGGATTATCAAGAGTGGTGCTTATCCTTGTTTTTCTTTCTCTGCCTTCTTCACCTGCCAAGTCTCCCCCTCCTTCTTCCCCTTCATTTAGTCTCCCCTCTCCCCTCCCCCATCCCAGGCCCATTGTGGACTCCTTTCCAGTGAGTAAGCCAGGGAAATAAGAGAAGGCGAAATGTGAGCCCATCCACTCTGCTCGAAGATAGCCGCTCTGGGAAATAGCTTGATGGGAGAGAAGACTGAAGTCCACAGAAAATGTCAAAGCCTCATTGGAAGCAATAGTTTCTGCCATTACCATGGATAAGTAGGACTTGGTGATAGTGAGCATACCGCTACTTTTGATTTCTCTGGACCCCTGTCTCTGAAGGAAAAGCTTCTTCACATGGCTATCTCTTTTATCTCCAGACAACCACCATAGGGCAAGGATGAGCACTGTCTCCCCATCCCTTGTTCCCAAGATATCAGGAGAGACTTGGTGTGAATCCACCTTTGCCTCTAACTAGCTGTGTGACCTTGGGTGAGTCACTTCATCTCTCTGGGCCTCACTTTCTTCCTCATCATTATAGGGAATTGAACCAGGTCACAAGTTTTTCCCCTGCAGTTATACAACCCACTGGCCTCTGGCCATAACCAGTTGTGTAATGTGTCACAGTAATGCATTACTACTAATAAAGTGTTCTTAAAATAAAAGGTAAAAAAGAGTCAATGTCACCTTTACTTTCTCACATTCCTAGATGTTTCTTTGAGTGAGAGAACAAGTGGAGTTTCAACACGTACAAAACCTGGCTACACCAATGGAATTGAGTGGCACACATAATTATTTTTCACTGAATGTCTTGATGAGAAAAAAGAGTTTCAAAGCATTGTGCCAGGTGACCTCCAGGGTCCCTTCCTAGTTCATATATAACAGCTGAACAATGCACCTCAGTGTCAGGAACCCCAGAGGGTGATATGACTTGCCTAAGTCACTCCAAGAGTCTTTAGTGGAACTGAGGCTGAAGCCCCTCTCCAGACCCTTCCACAAGAGGATTTATCAGGACCTATGGGAACTTGTGCTCCAGTAGGGGGATGAGGTTTAACGTGAGGTTTTCTCCTTCCTTCCCAACTGGCCAGACCTTCTCAATTCCAGAAACGAAAGTCCCTTGTCTTGAGCTTTAAACAAAAATGAGAGCAGTGAAACCAAAGCTGCCTGCTCCCTCTGGTGTGCCTGACATGGTGATCCCAGGCCCTGCTCTCAGCTGTCAGCTTCCTTCTAGGTGATCCCCAGGACCACCCATGCAGACAGGAAGTGTGCTGAGCCCGCTCCAAGGTTGTCAGTTGTAATGGTAGGGCAGTCATCAGTGGAAGGGAGGCGGCAGGGAGAGATGTATTATATTTACATTTTTCTAAATTGAGGTGGAACTAGGGCCCAGGGCCTAGCAGGCATGGGGGAGGGGCACAAGGTGAAGGGGAAGCTGGGAGTGGGGGAAAGGCTGGAATTCAGCCTGAGGAGGGGGCTTTGAGGGTAGCCAGCTACTTCTGGGCACAACTGGTGGTGGGGATGGGCTGGCTCCAGACAAAGAGAAACCTGTGAGAGATTAAGCGGAAAAACCTGTGAGGGGAGCAGGACGCTTTCGAGGGAATCTCCAATATCAAACCCTTTTCCTGAAGAGCTTACTAAGAAGGACTTGAAGATTAGTCTCCCCTCCCCCTCTCTGAGGGGAGGAAAGAATGCTGGCCCTCGAGCTCACCAGTACATTAATCATTACTGTCCCTGACCCCAGAAAGGTGCTTCAAAGCTTCTTTGACACAGGCCCCTCACAGCCCAGTAGTGGAGTTTTCCTCAAGGTCTGATGAGAGGAAATTCTTCAGTTGCTTTAAGAATTGCAAGTTAAATTCTCTAGGTCCTTGCAACACTTTGACTTTTCCTACAGAGGAGAATTTGAAATAAAAATTCTATGTAAATAAAAATCATAATCCTATGAGAGGAATTTAGTGACAGGTTGCAAAAGGATCTCTTAATAAAGCTTTATTACCATTTTGTTCAGATAAATAAATGACCCAATTATTTATGTTTTTTACCTGAGGCCAATGGCCTAGGTTGGTGATAGTCACTAAATTGTAATGGGAGCATCATGAGGGCAAGATTTATGTCATTTATTCACAGCACCTAAATCATGAACCAGTTGTGTAGAGTTGATCTCGACTCATGGTGAGGGCCTGGCATACAGCAAATGCTCAATAAATGTTTGCTGAAGAAGGGAGGAAGAAGAATAAAGAATGAATGAGGTAATCCCATAACGAGGACCTTGTAAACAAAGTGATAACTGGAATCTACAGACATTGTCTTTCATCAAAGCTCTCCAGATGTCCTATTCATTTAGCTGGGACAGTCTACCCCACCCCAGGAGGTGCCAGAACTATTTATTTTGAAGGGTTTGTAATTAGATAATACTGTCTTCGTAAGGTAGGAGTCCTGGTGTCACAGTGGTTAAAGCGTTTGACTGCTAACCAAAAAGCTGGTGGTTCTAAACCACTATCAGCTCTTTGGGAGAAAGATGTGGCAGTCTGCTTCTGTAAAGATTTACAGCCTTGGAAACCCTATGGGTTGCTATGAGTCAGAACTGACTCAGTGGCAGTAGGTTTTTGGTATGCTCCTAAGTGTGGGTCTCCTGTGGCAATGCAAATGAATAGATCTGTAAAACTAAAATTATGGATAGTGCAAGCAAAATACACCATGCATTAGTTGGCTATTGCTATGATAATGCTTTATAGTAAATACCCCAACATCTCACTGATTTACAACTGAAACAGAATAAACAGCAATAGAAAGAGCTGGCTCAGGAGATAATTGAGTTCCCAGTCCTGGAAATGATCAAGTAAAAATGGCCACTAGTCAAAGTAGTGTAGAAGGAACTGAGGCTTCAGACCTAGGGATGGCTTCGGCGCCACCTAAGATTTTTTCAATGCCGATATTCTTTGGTCATTGTTATAGATTGAATTGTGTTCCCCAAAAATATGTTTTGTAATTCCTAACTTCTATGCCTGTGGTTTGGAACACTGGTGGCACAGTGGTTAAAGAGCTCAGCTACTGATCAAAAGGTCAGCAGTTTGAATCCACCAGACACTCCTTGGTAACTCTATGGGGCGGTTCTACTCTATCCTATAGGGTCACTATGAGTTGGAATCAACTCAATGGCAATGGGTTTAGATTTTGTTTTACACCTTTGATTATAATTCCACTTGGGAATGGGTTGTCTTTGTTATCTTAATGAGGCAGGATTAGTGTAGATGGGTCTTGAGAAAGTCAATTTTGAGACATAGAAGAGATTAAACAAGCAAGCGAGTTGGTAGAGATGGGGGAAGAGAGATGTCAAGATGTCAAGCCACATGAAGATTGCCCAGAAGCAGAAGAAGCCCAGAAGAGACAAGGACCTTCCTCCAGAGCTGACAGAGAGAGAAAGTCTTCCTCTAGAGCTGTACCCTGAATTTGGACTTCTAGTCTCCTAACCTGTGAGAAAATAAATTTCTGTTTGTTAAAATCACCCACTTGCGGTATCTTTGTTATAGCAGCACTAGATGACTAAGACAGTCATGGAAGACATTACCACACTAGGTAATTTCCAAACTTACCAAAAAGGCTAGATGTATAAAACTCATCCCAAGGGTGTCTTAGTTGTAAGTGATGAAATATTAAAAAATGTCTGCAAAACCATCAGCATTGAAGGCTGCATATTCTGTCCCAGTGAACTCCAAGCATGTGAGCTACAAGCTGATAGCCCAAAGAACCAGGAAATTCCTTTTCCTGAGCCATCCTGTTTATACAAACTGAGTCATCTCCCTGAATAATCAGGCACCTACCTTTTCCAAAAGGCATTTAAACACAGTTCAGGCTGCATCCAGGGCCTCTTTCCAGTATTTCTGGGAAATAAGGTGAATTTAGATCATTTCTCTTCTTTTGCTTCTGAGACATACATTGCTTGGCATTACCCATACTAGAGGCCATCCTCCTATAAATACTGAAGAAAAAAGCCAAAAGTATATCTGGATGCTACACCCTGCAGTGTACTAGAAGGCTCCTGACATCCAGGAGACACCTAGTCAATGCTTGAGAAATGAATAAATGAATAGATGAAGGATAGTCTTTTAGTTTAAAATTTGCTAAGAATTACATCACTTACCCATTTCTATTCTTATTCCAACAGCTAGGATGCTCAGAGTAAACTTTGATACCTAATCATAGGCACTTTATGGATCCGAGTTTGCATATTTGTTTCTTCCTCCTTTCTGTGCTCTTTATCCTCCCCCTCTCCATTTTTATTGCATAAACCTAATTGTATTTTCTTTTTTTTTTTTTTGACCTTTTCCCAGCCTTTTGGGAAAAGGTAGGAGTAAAGGAATAAAGTAAACAAAGGTCCTTGGTAATGATTTGTTGATTGGGAACATCTTTCCAATCATGGCTAGTCTCATTGCCTTTCTACCTCACTGTCTGCATTACCAGAGCTCAAATGGGTGGATTAGAGGATGGATGGATGAAAAAATGGATGGATAAATAACTGGCCTTCACTTTCCATCTCCCAGGTGGATAAAGTAAACAAGAGTGAGTGAGCCAGGTCATTCATTTATTCATTCAGTAAACATTTACTGGGAATTCTCCAGGCTGTTCCCTGCATTTAGGAAGTGAATCAGTAGCTCTCACCAATTCTAGTCTCTCTAGTTTTAAGAGGCCAATCTAGGTCCACTGATGCAAGACTTTTGAGGAGGCGCAAATGCGGGCCAGACAGAAGCAATGACCCAGAAAACAACAGGGACAACTGTGGTGTGCCAGCCACAGAGGACTTGTGGATGTGAATGAAGGCACTTCGGAGAGTAAATGCATCTATACAAACTCCAGATGATATGGTATCAGTATGAGTTAGTTCTCTGACAAGAAGATTGGTGACCAGGTTGGAGAAGATCCAATAAAGGAAACCTCAGATGTGTGAGGGCAGCTAGGGCAGGGGAAGGAACACTGTTGCAGTAAGGGCTGACTACTTTTTTGTGTGGTGAAAGGACGCTGAACTTGGGTGGCATTGGTACCTACCTTTGCTTCCCAGCTTCATCAATTATTAGCTGTGTGACTCTGGGAAAGTCATTTCACCTCTCTAAGACTCAGTTTTCTCTCCTGCAAAATGGATATAATAACACATATTGGTGAAGATTATTGTAGGAAAACAGAGAGCATGGTGCCTGGATATGGTTGATGTTTATGAAATGTCAAGTGAAGCTCTGTGACCTCTGAGCATTTGGGGTTTTACTCAGGGGATGTGGAAAGGGAACAATAGGAAGATCTTTCCTGGAGACCATAGTGTCCAGGCTTTAAGCCTCCCTGTGGCTGCGAATCACATTCTCCTGCCCTTTTCTGTTGGCCATCAGCAGGGCTCATCTCTGAAGGCTTTCATGACTGAGGTCTCTGCTCCAAAGGCAGAGAATAGGGCTGATTACAGACTGGTTTGTATCACACTATCAACCCGAGATCCACTATTATCAGTAGAGTTTGAGTACTTAGAGTAGCCAGACTCTCAAGAGGTCTTTGGTCCTTCTCCCTACATCTGAAGAAAGTAAAATTTTATGATTGATGTGGATGGGGAAAAAGTGGGGACAGAGCCTTCTTAATCACAAAGAAACAAAGAAAATTAAGAGCCAAATGTGCCTTGCTCATTTGTGTTTCATTGATTTGCAAGAAGTAAACTCCTAATGCTTTAGCTGTTACTTCAAGCCTGTGCCTTCCTGTTATGACTTCCCAGGGTTTCTGAATTGAGCTCAGCCATTGTATAAACCCCAGGTGACTCCATGCAGATTGAAAGGGAATTCCACTCATTGTCTTTATTTTCTAAGTGTTTGTTTGTGCGTTTGGGTCAGTGGATTTTCAGGAAAGATCTTAACTATCAACCATATAATAAGCTTTCATTTACCTCTTTTACTTGTACTTCAAGTCAAATGCTCTTTTATCCATTTTTCAAGTCAAGCCCAGTGGGCGACACCTCTATGAAGCCTGCACAGGTCCACTGGTGAGAGTGAGTTACTCCTGCTCCAGTGCTCTTTAGCACTCCGTTAATGCCGCCATTAAGTTCTAATTATGTGACACTGCCATGTTTTTTTACATGTTCATCTTCCCCTCTGAACTCTGAGCTCTTTAAAGAATGATGCAGTAATCCATTCATCTTTGTTCCCTAGCAATGAACATGGTGCTCAGTATATAGAATGTGCACAGTAAATGCTTTATGAATGAATGAATGAATGATGAATGATGGACATGAGGACCCTCTTATACTTCTGTCAAGCCTTCTACTGTTGTCTTAAGCTACAGAGGCCCATGCTGAGGATCCAGCTCATGCCCTTTCTTCTCACTATCTTATCCTGTTTACATGATCAATCAACACATTGTTTTATTACTCCAAGCACTCTCTTGACTGTGCTGAGATTCCCTTGCCTGTAGGAAAAGGATATCACCGGGCAGAGCCTTGAAATATGGGCTAATAAAATAAACAGCAATGACCTTCCCTTGCTGCGTTTTGACATAAGTGTTTGTATTAATGGATTGCTTCTAGTTGACTCTTTTCAATAACTGTTTTTTGAGTGACAGAAGACAAGTTCACACCAATGTGGCCCTCAATTACTCCTTTGCATTGCTTACCCATGGCTCATGAAGGCAGGATTCTTAAGCCCCTGGTTTTCAATCCCTTTCAGCAGACTATGTTGCTTTTATTAAACTACCAAAACCAGTTGCCATCATGGTGGTTCAGAGTAGGACCGGGCTTTATAGGGTTTTCAGTGGCTAATTTTTCAGAAGTAGATTGCCAGGCCTTTCTCCTGAGGTGTATCTGAGTGGACTCGAACCTCCAATCTTTTAGTTAGCACCAAGCAAGTTAATAGTTTGCACCACCCAGGGACTATTAAACTATAGAAAGCTAAAAAAGAAAAAAAAAAAAAAGGGCAATCATTTACATTGGAATTAGACTCTCCGACTATTTTTACTCCAACTTTCTTGGAAGTCTTCTGTGCAAATTACAGCAATGAAAACTGCTACTTGGAGGTGTTAATACTTCATGTCCCAGCCTGTCCTCACCATCATTAAGTACAATGCTTTCTATTTGCCCATTTTAGTTTTCCCCTGTTTTTATGTTTGTTTCTGTTTTGGTTTTACAGTTGGTGAAAATAAGTATGTATTTATTAAACAGATAACCTTTGAGCATCTTTGAGCATGTGTTAGGTACCATACAAGATAGCGAGGACTCAGAAAAGAATCATATATAGTCACTGGTCTTAAGGGACTTATGGTCTAGGGAACAAGTGAAATAAACAAAGACTAGAGTGACATTTGCAAGGCATTATGGGAGTGAGGAGGAGAGATGCCTGTAGCACCCAATTTGGCCTGGGCAAGATGGTGGGGTGGAGGAGGGTGGAGGAAAGATTTCCTGAGAAGGTTAGGTTTGAGTTGAGCCTGAAAGATAAGTAATAATTTGCTCAGCAGACAAGAAGAGAAGGGAAATTATAGACAACAATTTTATGTTCAGGGCTCAGAAATTTGAACAAAAGTATGGTGAGTCTGGGAATGTACAAATGGGTTTGGAATGGTTGGAAAACAGGAAAACTTGAGATCCAAACATAAAACCAACCAAACAAACAAACCTGTTGCCATCGAGTTGATTCTGACTCACAGCGACCCTATAGGACAGAGTAGAACTGCCCCACAGGGTTTCCAAGGAGCGGCTGCTGGATTTGAACTGCTTACCTTTTGGTTAGCAGCCAAACACTTCGCCAGCTAAATATTAGCCCTGAGCACAGAGCGTGGGATCAGATAATCACAAAATAAGCTAGGATCAGATCATAAAGAGCCTTGAATGCCAGGCCAAGGATCTGGGATTTTTTGTGTGTGTGGGTGGGTGGGTTGTGGGGGGGCATGGGGAGGGTTATAATTTCACTAAATAATTTTAGATAAATGAATGAAAAATAAGAGTTGTATCCATCGAGAGCTTTCCCATCCATCCTGACCCGTCCGTTCTGTTCTCCCTGATATACTTTTTTTCTTCTCTAAGCAGATTGCCCTGGAAAATCCTTATGGGATGCCATCTTGTTTAGTTTAACCCACCCCTCTTTGTTGTTTTAACCTGAGCCCAGGTAATTAGGCCCATGATTTAATTGTCTCCAGCATTAGACAGCGTTGGGCTGGTGGCTATTTTAAAGGGACCCTCAGGGCTGGAGAGCGAGAAGCGAATGGTGTTTGTGTCTAGGATTATTTCCAGTATTTGTACCTCTAGGTTGGCATTTCTGGAGCATTGGCGGCAGGCTTTGAAAGATTTAGTTAAAAATCAGCTTATGGATTCCTCCCTAATTGACTTGGCCAGGTTTAATCTGTTACTGGTCAAGGCAAGCTGGCTTCTATTATGTAGCGCGCTGAGGATTTCCGGTGTTGTTCTTATACTAATAGAGGCTTGTTGTTTTTAGAAATCTTGGTGTTGGTGAAGGCCAGGCTCACTATGAAGCAAGCTCCAAAGGACTTCCATCTGATACAGCATTAAAGACCTTTAACTGAAAAGAGAAGTCTTGTATTTGGCATTTGCATACTAGAGGGTTATGGTTTTGTTAGCAAAGCTTCCTATTTGGTTCTGCCTCTTTGGGTTGATCCCTGGGAATGCTCAGGGTGCCCAGTCCAAGCAAGCAACACCTGCAGCAATGGAGCATCTGCAGAGAGTGGCTTCTCTTTGTCTAGTGTAACCAGAAGTGACAGCAGAGGTGGCGATAGGAGTGTCCTGTCACTCCAGGCTTAGCATGGCAAGAGAGAAAGAGAAGAGACCTTTTGTTATGGGGTCAGAACAATTTATGGGAACTATTACAGAGTGTCAAGCCAGCACTGGAAAAGGGACAAAAAAGAGCTTGTTTCTGGCGAGTTTGTGAAGGTAAAAGAGCAAACCATCAGGCCAACCCTAGAGGGGAAGCATTCATGTCCGTCTCTGGAGTTCATGGACAGAGAGAAGAGTAAATGGAAAGTCACATTTTCTCTGTAATTCTGGAAGGACATTGGATTTCCAAGTGCCATTTCCATGAGTGAGGTGAGGGCATGTTGTATTCATTTGCAATCACTCAGAAGGAGACTACCCTTTTCTCTCCCTCATTGGTCTCCTTGACAAACCCTTGCTGGGACTTTGGGGAGTTTACACAGCTCTTCTAGGAGAAGTCACTTGTGATAGAAGAACATTTGCCCAGTAGAGCTGTGCTCATTAGAACTAAGAAGACCAACTTAGAACTCCGCAAATAAAGATGCATTCATATGTATACCTCAATACAGACATCATGTTACAGGTTTTATAAAACTTTTCTAACATCTGTTTTGCTTTCCTTGTTAATTCCCCATCCTTCCCCATCCCTACTCCATTCCCCTACCCCAGCGTGCAGAGTGAATTCCTCAGTAAAAAATGCTTATAAACTCTGCCTTTTAAGCTGGCTTCCAGAGATTGTTTTTGAAGATTTCTTCCTTCCCTACCCGTTCCTTTCAGCCAGCTAGTCAGCAGGCCATTCCAAGGGTTCAACCTTGACAGATCTCTGCCTTCAGGTGCAAGTGTTTTGCCATCACCTGGCACCTTCCAGTCTCCTAGGGCCTGCTGCGAGTCCATTGGGCATCAGAGATGATGGCACTGAACAGGGTTGGATCAGCAAAAGCAGTGACCCACAACTGTGGGCCTAAGCAAACTGCCAATCTAAAGCAGTTGTGCTGGGTAAAGTTCCATACATGTTCTCTTTCTTGAAACTTCTGCAGTTAGACTTATCCCTCTGAGAAAATTTATTTACGTATAGTTCTGACCACGCCCCCTCCACTTTGTTTTTTTCATTCTTTACTTGAATATCCTAGAATCTTGAAGTTTGTCCAAGAGAGTGAAAATCTCTGTATTACAGCAAATCAGACCTAAAGGGAATTTAAACCAGGCCCTTCAGTTTTTCAGCCAGGATGCTGATACCCATTGAAACAAAGAGAATTGCCTCAGGGCATACAGCTAGTTAGAAACATATTCAGAGCTAGAAGTCAAGTCTCCTCTCATTCAGTGCTTAAACCCGATTCTCTTTTTCATTTAAATGTGTGTCTGTTTAGAATGTAAGGATATGAGATATTGGTAGTTCAATTAGAGTTCTGCATTCCATGTGGGAGACCTGGGTTCAACTGCCAGCAAATGCACCTCATGCACAGCTACCACCCATCTGTCAGTGCAGGCTTGCATGTTGCTATGATGCTGAACAGGTTTCAGCAAAGCTTCCAGACTAACACAGATTGGGAAGAAACAGTGGGTGATCTACTTCAGAAAATTAACCGATGATAACCTTATGGATCACAACGGTTCGGTCTACAGTCCATCATGGGGGTGGTGCAGGACCAGGCAGTGTTTCATTCCATTGTGCGTGGGGTCGCCATAAGTCGGGCTGACTCAACAGCAGCTGACAACAAGCGCATATATATGCAGTATACATTGCAGCTGTCTGTACATAGTGATATTTATTCCAATAAGAATAAAATTACACGTAATAGATGACATTTATTATCAAGTGTCTGACATTATCCTAAGAACTTTATGTATGTAATATCATTTGACAATTTATTAGGTAGGTGTGATTATTTCCTCGATTTGCACTAGGCTGCTAACTGAAGTCTGTGGTTTGAACCCACCAGCTGCTTCATGGGAGAAAGATGTGGCAGTCTGCTTCTGTAAAGATTTACAGCCTTGGAAACCCTGTGGGGCAGTTCTGCTCTGTCCTATAGGGTTGCTATGAGTCAGAATTGACTCTACGGCAATGGGTTTGTGATTATTTTCTCAATTTCCAGTTGAAGCAATTGAGGGACAGAGAAGTTAAATAACTTGCTTTTAGCATGCAGGGAAGTTCTTTTAGACTGTGACTTCCCTGGGATTCAGGACTGTGTTTGCATCAGCAAACATGTATTGAGTCTCTAGAGTGTTTGAAGCCCCTGTCTTTCTAATGGGGGCTAGATCATGAGCAGATCGATCACAGCAGCACAGGGTGATGGCTATAACAGAGGCAGGAAATAAGAGTGGTGGGATTTAGAGAAGAGAGTAATGGATTTCACCAATGAGGTGGCATTTGAATGATCTTGAAGATGCATAGACGTTTGGCAGCTAGAGAATAGATGTTTGTGCACAAAAGGATGGAAAGACCTACTGTGGTCAGGGAAAAATCAGAAGAATGAGAAGTTCACAGGGCATGATGGTAGGCGCGTGATGATTGTTGCGAAATTTTTTGGAGATGATGCTAGAAAGGCAGGTTGGGAGTAGATTGTAAAGTATCTGCATCTTAAGATAAAGAATTTGATTACAACCTGTAAACAAAGAGAACCAACAGAAATTTTTTGAGTAGGTATATTCGTTTCTTAGAACTGCGGTAATAAAGTATCACAAAACAACAGAAATTTGTTGTTTCACAGTTCTGGAGGCTAAAAGTCCAAAATCAGGGTGTCAGCAGGGCTGTCTTTGTTTCTGAAGGCTCTAAGGGAAGATCTTCTCTTGCCTTTTCCACCTTCTGATGGTTCCTGGCAATCATTGATGTTCCTTGGCTTATAGATGCATCACTTCAATCTTTACCTCCATCTTCACATGATTGTCTTCCCTGTGTGTCTGTGTCTCTTCTCCTGTTTTTATAAGGACCCCAGTCATATTAGATTCAGATCCACCCTACTCCAGTATAGTCTCATGTTAGCTTAACTAATAACATCTTCAAAGACTTTATTTGCAAACAAGGTCAACACTCACAGGTACTGTGATTTAAGACTTCAACATACCTTTTAGAAGGGTACAATTCAACCTATAACAGTAGGAAAGTGACAGGAACAGATTGCTGGGGTCTTTGTTTCCAAGACCACAGGGGCATGGGGAGACTGGTAACAAGGAAACCATTTATTAGGAGGGTATTGCAGTTATCCAGGTGGAAATGAAGAGGGCCTGAACTCCTTATAGTCGTCTGACTGGCACAGGATGCCTCCACTCTTTGGCTCATACCGCTTTCTTGGCTTGGGATGCTCTGTCTAACCCAGTCTCCTGGGAAGTGGACCCATTCTCCAAGACTGAATTGGGTGTTCCATATGGAGATTTTCCTGTGTCCCCATCCTGGATAGACTTGAACTCTTTTTCCTTTGGGCCTTCTCTGTCTTTGGCACATTCTTCTTTCTCTCTTGAAACACATAGACCTTGTTGCACATCTTGGAGTATATTTCCCCCTTCCCCTCAAAACACAGCTCCTTGAAGGCAAGACTTAACCTTTTCTTCCTTAAATACTTGGTATACTGCCTGATGTTTACTGAGCTCTCGGTAAATGTATGATGAATGAATAAACTTTCTACATAAAGGCAGTGATTATGGGTATGGGAAGAAGAGACCAAATTTGGGAGATTTTTCTGTTTTTTTAGATAGATCAGTGGTTGGCAAACCATAGCCCAGGGGCCAAATCCAGCCTGCTGTCTGTTTTGTAAATAAAGCCCATTTGTTTACATATTATCTATGGCTGCTTTCACTCTGCAATGGCAGAGTTGAATAGTTGCAACAATACCAAATGGCCTGCAAATCCAAAAATATCTACTACCTGGTCCTTCACTGAAAAAGTTTGCCAACCCCTGAATTAGATGAATGGGATTAATGACTAGAGGTAAAATGTGAAGGAAGAAAGATAGCCAAGACTTTTTCTTTTTTCATAGCTCTCAAGTGATGGCATTGACCAATGGGCCTGAATGTACTGAGAAAGAAATACCCATGGCTGTGGGGCAGGACAAAAGGGAGCCCAAGAGAAAAACACAGAAAGTGACCCCAGTTAGAAAAGACAATAGGCCAGAACTGCGATGCAGAATTGATCCAAGTCCCACTTCTCTCTGGTGAAGCCTCTCATCCTTTTCTCTCTCCTAGTCATCCAGTTTGGTTTTGTTACCCTCTTTGTGGCCTCCTTTCCTCTGGCTCCTGTATTTGCCCTCCTCAACAATGTCATCGAAGTGCGGCTTGATGCAAAGAAATTTGTTACTGAGCTAAGACGGCCAGATGCTGTGAGAACCAAAGATATCGGTATGTCTCCCATTTCCTCCCTCCCTCCTCTACCTTGTGTCCTGCCACTATCCCCACACTATGTCAGGAATCAAGAAGACTGGGGAAAGCACTTGCCTCTTCACCCCACTGAGTTCCTCATCCTCATATCCTCAGGTTCTTTATCCACCTGCACGCATCCTCCCAGCTTCTAGACAGGGGTGCACCTAAGCCGTTCCAGACAAGTCCATTCCTAGGGGGCCCTGAAATCCTCCCCTGGAAATTTGCCTGCAAAACGTCACCCTGAGCTGCAGCGTTGTCATCATGGGGCCAAGGGTGGGAGTGAGCCAGATGCCTTCCTTTCTGTCTTACAGGAATTTGGTTTGACATTCTTTCCGGAATCGGCAAGTTCTCCGTTATCATCAATGTAAGTGCTTACATTCATGACACCCTAGCTCTGTGGAGAAGAGTTTTCCAGAGATGAAGTGTTCCAAGCAGGACACTGACCCTTATTACCTCCTAGCCACCCCCAATTTGAGCCTCATTTAAGCCAGTCCCCTGGTTAGTAGTACATACATGCCTTCTAACTCATTGTGCTGTCACCAGAGCCGTGCCATTACTTTTCATATTTCCCTAAGAGAAAGAAAGGCAATTACCCATCAGAATGCATACCTTGGCCCTAAGAGCCAAAATCAGATCTTTCCTCAGAGCCAAGAATAATGAGGAAAGAATTCCACATATCTATCCATCTCTTTCCTTTCCTCTTTTCTTTCTTTCTCTACTCCTGAGCTAAACAATACTTGGAGCGTTGCCCAGGCTGCAATTCCTAAGTACAGTTCCTCCAAGTTGTCAGTGTGAAGTCTTAATTATCCACATGGACTCTGGCACTGTGTAGGTTAAGATAGGACATGGAAGAAGAGGAGTCCTACCTGTTGTAACCTCCTTAACTGCCTTTCCAGACATATCCATATTTCCAGAGGAAATCTTGCTGGATCCAAGCCAACAGCCCCTTTTTTTTTGCTTTCTGTACCCATGGTGGCCAGGCAGGGCCTATCACTCTACCTCCCAAAGAAATATTAGCCAGCTCAGTACACACCAAGAAAGCCACAGCCTGTTTTCCCTTGGGAAACATTGATTCTGGCTCTAATCTGATTCCCTGTTAAGAACCATAAAATGGATGGAGAGGTGTGAGGAGACAGAAAGAACCAGCCCATTTCATTTTGAGTTCGGCTACAAATATGTTGGATACAGGAAGCACACATCATGAGGTTTAGAAATAAAGTCCCATTTGGGAAATAGATCAGTAGCTACTTTGAAGTTATGTCTACTAGAAAAATGCCCTGAGTCTTAACCACTTGCCATCTATAGAATAGAGTGACATCAAGTTTTACTTCCCTGGCCTCTCTAAGATTTGTTTACTTCTCTGTAAAATGGGAGATAATAATAGCACCTACCAAATAGGATCGTTCTGGAAATTAAATGAGATGATGAACAGACATATGTAAGTGCTAAGTAAACCATAGCTATAATTATCATAAATATGCTATCCATCCTCAAATATGGTTATAACCATCCATATTCACATATACATTTAGAAAACATTTTCTGACCTACGTATTTTTTAAAAGGCTTTAACTGTTGGTACAGAATAGAGTATAAACATCTGCCGAGAAGATTTAAGATTTTCTTTGCAGAAAGTACATCCATATTCAAACATCCAATCACTCATTTGTTGTTTGGTTTGCTCTGTAGACATTTATAGGTCACTTATATATATATGGCCAGAGGTTATTCTGGGTATGTATGGTTCCATCTAGCAGGATCCTCTCCTTCCCTCTCTATGTCTCACTTTTCCTAAGTAAAATGGGTAAAAGATGACGTACTTCCATAAGATGGTATACGAAAAAGGGTTGAGAAATAATGGTCAAATTGAGGGAACTATGGAATCATATCATTGGCATTCCTGGCTTGCTGGTGTCACTCAGGAGTGGATGTACATTGCCACATAATATCCTTGCCCATTGCACATAAATGGCACTCTCACCAATATAGATGAATTTTTCAGAAAATTTTCCAATGTGTTTCACTTGGCCAATACCAATGCCAATTCAAGTATCTCAGAGGTAGCATAATCTCTCCAGCACCAAATGGTCCAAACTGGTTTAGCATCCTTTACTGCAGTGGTTGTGACAGCCACTGCCTGGTGGATTTACTTAGACATATCAGAGATAGAAAAGGAGCAAGTCAGTTGCATGGCCTCAGGGACCAGGGTCCTAAGCCTGACGCATGTCCTCCCACGTCAGAGTAGCACCTCTGGATGGGGAATCCAAGCATGGACGATCACTGAGCCAGATGAACTCTGAGGACCTGGACAGCGTCCATCCTGACCACCCCTCAAGTGTTTGTGGTTCTTTCCCTCAGGCTTTTGTCATCGCCGTCACCTCCGACTTCATTCCCCGCCTTGTGTACCAGTACTTCTATAGTCACAATGGGACTCTGCATGGCTTTGTCAACCACACCCTCTCCTTCTTCAATGTCAGCCAGCTGAAGGAGGGAACACAGCCAGAAAACTCACAATTTGGCCAGGAGGTTCAATTCTGCAGGTAAAGTAATCAGGAGGAGGAGCACAGTCGAAGACCAGCAGCAAATTAGCCTTGTGAGGCCACCAAATAATTTTCTGGATGATCTAGGATTCAATCATTCTCCTTTCCCTCTTTCTCCCACCTCCCACCCTGAATCACTATAAAACCAGCTTTGCTAAATCAACAAATACTTATTAAGTGCCTTTTACTAGATGCTATGGAGCAGACAAAGAAATACATACAGCCTTGTCCTCACCCTCAAGGGATTTATGTTCTGGTTGGGAAGAAAATAAGCAGAAGAGATAGGAAGTATAAGATCATTCAGTGTTCATGTGTAGCATGGACCATGAGCATTGTGGGTGCTTGGAGAGAAAGGAGGGCCAGTAAGAGTTGTAGGACAGAAAGGAAGAGCATTCTAGATAGAAAGAGAGCATGGGCAAAGCCATTAGGGTTGCGATGAATTTGGGGTCTTAGATAAACACTTAGAGGCTAGACAATGTAGTTAGCAAGGAGAGTTCTTGGGAAATAATATTGAAAATAC
Organism: Trichechus manatus latirostris; assembly: GCF_000243295.1. Lineage (NCBI taxonomy): Eukaryota > Metazoa > Chordata > Mammalia > Sirenia > Trichechidae > Trichechus > Trichechus manatus. Next base: position 652,970 of record NW_004444118.1, on the reverse strand, counting down.
AACTTATGTAAAACTTCTAAAATAGTATAAGCAAATCAGTTGCTGAATTTGAATAGGTAGGAGGAGTAGGCCCTGAAATCACACAGGAGTTTTAATGTGATACAACAAGAAGATACTGACCTTTTCAGTGCCAGGGAATGATAGGGTAAAGGGTCATTGTTGTTGTTGTTCTTAGGTGTGTTGTTGTTGAGTTCGTTCTGACTCATAGCAATGCTATGTACAACAGAACGAATCACTGTTCGCTCCTGCGCTATCCTCACAATCGTTGCTGTGTTTGAGCCCATTTGTTGTAGCCACTGTGTCAATCCATCTCATTGAGGGTCTTCCTCTTTTTCACTGACCCTCTACTTTACCAAGCATGATGTCATTCTCTAGGGATTGGCCCCTCCTGATAACATGTCCAAAGTATGTGTCTGAGGCTGGGTTCTCTAGAGAAGCAAAACCAGTAAAGTGTATAAATATATATATAGAGAGAGATTATATCAAGGAAACAACTCACAAGATTGTAGAGGCTAAAACGTCCCAAGTCCGTGAATCAGGGTAGAGGTCTCTCCCAAGTCACACAGCCGCAGAAGCTGGCAAGCCCAAGATCAGCAGGTCGGAGAGCAGGGCTCCCCCTCACAGACTGTGCAGATCGACGAATCCTAGGTTCTGCAGATAAGCTGACAGCTCAGGTCCCAAGAACGGGAGATGAGATGACAGGAAGCAGCCGCAGGATCCAGAGAGATCAAAAAGCCAGAACGTCTGCTTATATTCAGATGCAGGCCACGCCCCCAAGGAGACTGTCTTTCATCTGACTGGCTACTCACAGTATATTCAATCATGAGAATGATTACATTAAAACACTGAGAATCATGGCCCAACCCAGTTGACACACAATCTTAACCATCACAGTATGTTAGATGTAGTCTCACCATCCTTGCTTCTAAGGAGCATTCTGGCTATACTTCTTTCAGGATAGATTTGTTCATTCTTCTGGAAGTCCAGGGTTTAAGAAAATCGAGGAAGATGGACTAGAACCTGGAGAACTCAGGGAGAGCCACTCAGTTACTGCATCATTCAAACATAAACCATGGTGGGCATAGGCCAGGGTGGTAGAAAGAATTAAGAGGAAAGGAAAAGATGAGCTATTTCATGTAATACATTGCAAAGTTGATGACAAGAGACATAAGAGACAGGCTGAGTTAATGATGTCTAAAAAGTTTGAACTGAAGTCAGAAGACTGGTGAAAGGTGGTTCCATTAACAAAGTCAGGGAAGATAAGAGAATCTAATTTCTTGATATATATGATGATTTTTATTTCAATCATGTTGCATTTAAACGATGAATTTAAGCGATGGTAGGAAATACAAGGGGCAATTTTCACCTAAATCATAGACACACTAAACTGGAATTCCAGAGAGTTCCAGCTTATAGCCATGATTGAAATCCATCAGCACAGAGATAAGTGAAGCCAGAAATAGATAACTCTCCACTATTTACCCAAGAAGGGAAAATAAAGAGAAGAGCCAAGGGGAATAAACTCTTTAACCCTTTTATGCCCTCAGTTAAATGATAGTCCCTATACAGGACTTGATCAAAAATCACACCTCATCTACTAAAAAAACAAACAAACAAACAATAAGTATTATAACAAAAACAACAGCACGTAAAGTATTGTGGACCACTGTTAGATATTTAGGGCTTTCTCCAACCATCCCCAGTAGTGTCTGATGTAGAAGCTGCCAATGCCCTCACCCAGGAAACATTGTTTTCAGTTGTATTTGCAGCAGTGATGATCTTGGGCATGTCTGTCATGTTTCTCCCAACTGGGATGCCTTGGTAATCAAGGTCAACCATTTTCAAGACAGCTGTTTAGGTGTGGAGTCACAGTTTGAGACTACAATAGAGAGAACATGAATTGTTCGTCCTAATGCAGGTGGCTGAGTTAAACAACCTTATCAATTTGTGAGTTAAATAGAAGGATATTCTGGTATGAGGAGCAATAACTTTAGGGTTCAACTCTAGCCAACCAAGAAAAGATGCAAAATCCAGGACCAGACCCATCCCATTTGCATCAGCTTAGATGTTACAGGTATATTGACATGTGGAGCTGTAAAGAGACTGACTTGGACTAAAGTTGCATTGCAGGCAGATTTGCTACTAGATTATGCACTGCCCAGTGGCCACTTGTCTGTTTGACTGGGGTGTCAGACTCTCCATGGTGCTGGATGTTGGTCTCTAGAGGATGGTACTAGCTCCTGGCCTTTTCCAGTGGCATTTAGGTCTGCTCCAGCAAATTCCACAAAGTCAGTAGAACGGTTTGCATTAAACAAACAGATACTGAAAAGTAAGAATTAGAAATTTATTTTTTTAACTGGAAGGGATCATAGATATTATTTTATTGAAACTCCTCATTGTACATGAAAGACAAACAAACAAAAAAATCAACAACTGAGGCTTAGACAGCTGAAGAGCTTCCCAAGAAGACGATCCCGAACTAAACCACAGATCTATCCGGAACTGAGGCTTCAACCCCTGTGTGCAGTGGGGAGCAACATGGGTGTGACTTGTCATGTGGGGAAAGAATAACATTATCTGTTCCTTTAGTTGATCTAGATGCACCTGTCACATAACAGAGAACCAAGTGTCTCTGACCTTGCCCCTGACCTTCAGAACTTCTAGTAACTTCTAATAATATATCTGGAATATGCTTTCCAGAAGCAACAGTTGCTTAAATTGGTTTAACCAAGAAAGGAATTTAATGGCCCCTATAGTTGAAAGTTGAGAGTAGGTCTAATTTTAGACAAGGCATGATTCAATCAATGTTGTCTAAACTCTCAACTCTACTCCAGTTAATGTTGACTATATTTTAAAGCTCCATAAGACTCCCAGCAATGACAGGCCAGTATCATACTGGGTTCAAGTCTAGCAGGGAAAAAAGATCAGGCCCCTTTCCCAACGACCCCAGCAAAAGTCTCATTGTTTCCTATTGGCCGGGATCAGTATACACCTACTTTCAATCAATCACTGTAGCCAGAGGAATATGATGCTCTCAGTGGCCAAGCCTGAATCCTCTGGGAATGGGGGCAGTGGGTAGTCATCTCCATCTAAAGCACATGACCTTGGAGTAGTGGGAAATTAAAGTGAATGGATACTGCACAGCCAAAACAACCAATGTTCAGGATACCAGGTATTAGCACACGTGGATCAGAGTAAGCTTTCTTGTATCTACTTCCAGACTCACTGAATATCCCAGCCAGCTCTAAAACTCTGGTAGTCTTCTCTCCATTGTTTCCATGCAATGAGTTGGGATCATGGCTTTTCTATGCCCTTCTTTTTAAAAATAAGTTATTTTTTGTTGTTGTTGAAAATATACACAGTAGAACAAACACCAATTCAACAACTTCTACATGTACAATTCAGACATTCATTGCATTCTTCAACCATTCTCACCCTCCTTTTCCAAATTGTTCCTGCCCCATTAATGTAAACTCACTGCTCCCTAAGCTTCCTATCTAACTTTTTGAGTTGCTGTTGTCAGTTTGATCCCATATTGATAATTCTTTAAGAGAATGCAATGCACAAATATCCCCCCCAGTTTTAAAATTCTGCCACAGATTGGCACTCAGGAAGTGCACTTTAATTCTATTTTATGCCAAGAAAATTTATCTGAGGATAATAGGTCATTTCAGGATCAAACTGAAATGACTTTTGCCATACCCACCATTTTTCATTACTTTCAATATCAGTGAAGATTACAGGTTCATTATGTAAATATTTTTGAGGCTCTATTATATGCTTGACATTGGTTATATAATAAGGACCGTATAATAAGGACCAAGATACGGTGCTTCTCTCAAGGAGTCCAGATGGAGAAGATGAGTAATTAAAACTGAGCAATTAAAATACAGTTTTACTAAGTTACAGTTGGGTAACTGCAGAGAGCTGAGAGCCCTTCGAGGGGGCCATGCACCTAACTGAGACCTAAGTGTTCAGGGGCAGTATCAAGGGAGATGAGGCCTGAAGAATGAACAGTGCATGAATGACCACAGTGATAATCTTGTTGCAATTCCTCATTCACATGACCAAATCAACCTGAGTGGTAAGTGGGGTGCAGAGGGTGGTGGGAGGTAGGGGTGTCAGGTGGTAAAGGAGGTCCAGGGAGAGTAACATGCTTCAGGTAGAGGGGCTACTGTGTGCTTAGGTCCTTCAAATAAGAAAGTTCGACTCCTTGGAAGTAACCATAGGTAGTTGGAGCTAGAGTGAGAGAGGTAAGCTATGAAAAGACACTAAAGGAAAAAGCAAAAGCCAGATCAAGAAGAGCATGTTGGTCATATTGAGGTGTGTGGGAGACCACTGAAGGGGTTTAAGAGAGCAATGATGAGATCAAACATTTGCTTCGGCATGACCTTTCTGATTACAGTGTGAAGACTAGGGAAAATTAAGGGTTACATTTAAAATAAAGAGATGCCCTACTATCACATACGCAGATGCCTAGAGAATAAGGTTGGCATATAATCTAGATATAACATATTAAATGGGTATATTAAATAGACGACATTTACAAGATCAATAAAAATTGTTGATAGATATCTCTACCTCAGGTGGGACCTCCTTGCAGTATCACTGCATGCTTGTCCGAGTCACAAAATCCTCTGGGGATTTAGGAAGTGAGGACACAACCTCTGATGTATTCTTAAGCCAGGAACTGCCAGTGGCTGTAAGAAATTAAGGAGAGAGAGTTTGAGAAAGACAGAGATTGAGAATGAGGGAGGGACTGTGATAGAGAGATACTGTGTGTATGGAGCCCTGGTGGCACAAGCGGTTAAGCATTTGTCTGCTGTTATGGATTGAATTGTATCCCCCAAAAATGTGTGTTAACTTGGCTAGACCATGATTCCCAATATTGTGCGATTGTCCATGACACAAATCTGATGTGATTTTCCTATGTGTTATAAATCCTACCTCTATGTTAATGAGGCAGGACTCAATTTACACGATTAGATTGTATATTGAGTCAATCTCTTTTGAGATATAAAAGAGAGAATTGAGCAGAGGCATGGGGACCTCATACCACCAAGAAAGGAGAACCAGAACAGCACATCCTTTGGACCTGGGATCTGTGTGCTGAGAAGCTCCTCAACCAGGGAAGATTGATGACAAGGACCTTCTCCCAGAGCCGACAGAGAGAGATAGCCTTCCCCTGGAGCTGGCACCCTGAATTTGGACTTATAGCCTACTAGACTGTGAGAGAATAAATTTCTCTTTGTTAAAGTCATCCACATGTGGTATTTCTGTTATAGCAGCACTAGGTAACTCAGACAGCTGCTAACCAAAAGTCGGCAGTTTGAATCCACCAGCCATTCCTTGGAAACTCTATAGGGCAGTTCTACTCTGTCCTATAGAGTCACTATGAGTCAGAATCTACTCGACAGCAACGAGTTGTTAAGAAGCAGACGCAAAGACAGAAACAGGCATGAATTCTACAGCTAGTCTCGGAGTCAGTGTGTGGAACTGCTTCTGTGGTGGGAAATGAAGAGTTTGCCCTGATTTTCTGGCAAATAGTGTTGGGAACTTGATGACCCTTTATATTCTTAACTTTCAGTAACCTCTGGAGATAAATGTGGTCAAATAAAACCAAGGTCCCCGGCTCAAACCCAGCCTCGCCAGGGATAGAAGTATCGTAAAAATAGCAATAAAAGTTAGCAAAAGTCGCCGGCTGCCCATTTGAGATGCATTCCCAGCATTCTTGGAGCAACGTTGGCTGCAGCCATCTAACTGCTCTGCCAGGGCCACTCCATAAACAGCCTCGTGATGTCAACCTCCAGGCGTGATTAGTGACCATTTGACAGGGTAGAAGGGCCACCACGTCCTGGAGGATGGATGGTGGCTTGGGCTGCTGGCTCATTTGGAGGGGGACAGAGAGATCAGCAGGGCAGGGACAGTGACCTGGGCCCCACAGCTCAAGGAGCCAACCTGGGCACAGCCAACCCATTGGGTCTGTTTGGAGGTGTTGCGCCTTCAGAAACAGCACCCTTGAGTGACCACGGCCAAGTTTTTCTTCGGACCCAAAGCACTTCCAAGTTCCAAGGTCCTGTGAAAAGTCTTTGAAGGGGCGGGTTCCCTGACAGCCTGTGGTGGCCTCACATCTGCTCCTTGCTGAAACCAGAGGTAGAATCAGCTTTTCTGGGTGTTGCCTTTCCTGATCTGTATCAACCCCGGGATTGACATGGTTCTCATTAGCTCCTAATTGCCTGCACTGTTTTCCCTTGTTAAAGGCCAATTTCAGAAGCCAGTTTTAAGTAGCTCAGATGCTATGAAAATATTGTATGTAATTATGTTCAGCATTAAGATGACATTAATTTCCATGGACGCTACTTAATTTTTTTTTATATAAGATACCACTGTTTGGAGTTGAGAAAGGCATTTAGTAATTGTTTCACAATATAACCAAAACCTCATTTGAAAAAAAAAAAAAGGCTTTAGTGATTGTTTATGACCAGTTCCTCAATTAGTTACTTCGTCCCCCTCACTGCTTTCAGTGATTTTGTGTTGTGATGAATTGTGGCAGGAGGTCACTGATCACCACCCGCCGCCATACCCCTCTCAACCACTGCAAGTGAGGACTGAATGGGGACATATGAGCCAGTACTCTCTCTTCTCAGTTTCCCCATCTGTAAAAAGTGGAAAAGTGGAAATTCGGAAGAGATAATCTTCAAAGGTTCCTTTCTGATTTTGAAAAATTAATATTTAAGGACACATATATTAATATATTTTCATAAAATGTTTAGACATTAGAGATATATCTGAAACCCCTTTGACCACTGCAATTCTGTCCCACCCCCACCCCCTGCCCAGCCCCAGGCATCTTCCCAGCAGGAACCAGGGTGATTAATTTGAGTGTATTTTGCCCAGATATTTTTCTACACATTAATATAAAATGAACTTGTAGAACCTTTAAGGTATTGTTCTATGGATTTGCTTTATTATAAGGCAATGTATTTCTGAGTTAATGGAAACTTTATTTCTTTAGGTAATGTATAAATTGAAGCAAATTAGTGTGGTTTTTCAGAAAGTTAGCACACTGTAGATAAAATATTCATGTAATTTTAAAGTTAAAATATAATGTTAACTTTTATTCCAGTTTAACTTATTATGTATGAGTCCATTTCATTTAACACTATAATTTTGCTTCTGAAAGCTTGATATAAAAGTATATTTTGGTCAACTACATATTGCCATTATATTCTTCTTTTAAAAATACAAACTTTTTAATTATAAAAGTAATTCAAAAATATATATGTATATACACACACACATATATATATACCAAAAAGGTAAAGTGAACAAAAGGGAAATAAAAGGCTCTCTTCTCAGCTCTACCTCAGTCATTCTCCCCCAGTGGAAACCACTGAGGCCTCTGGAAATCACATTCATATGTATTGTGTTATTTAATTCTTGCAGTGCCTTCATTTAACACTCAGTGAACACAAGCACACACACATACACGTACTCTTTTATTTGTGGTTAATGGGGGGAGAGATTGGGAGTGTGCTCCTTCTATGGATATAGCACTGTGATACCTACTTTGTTCATTCCACTTTATGAATTAGGGTGGTGAGGTTTAGTGATGTGAACCAACATACTCAGTGTCTTACAGATTGGCAGAGCTACTCCAAGGGCAGACTGCCTTTCTCAGACATTCACTGTAGCTGTCTCATTCATTGTTGAAAGAGTCTCCTTATCCAAATATTTGGGAGGACTCTCAAAATTAATGTTAAGGTGCAAAGAAAATAAAAGAGGGCTGTAGGGGTTAGGATGAGATCTAGTAACAATCCCTAAAATTACATCCCTGAGGATAAATTCCTGCTTTCCTCTGGGGTCACAGCCAGCAGACGCAGGCAGCTGACCAGAGCTGGGGGTTCACCCAATGCTGTGGCCACTCAGTGGGACTTTGGGAGACTGAAGCTCCCTAAATCAGGGGAAAGTGTCTAGTTTTGAAGGCATTTGAGCTGATGGGGAATAGACTACAAGTTCTACTTCCCAGGGCTCAGGTCCCCCACCAGTCAGCCTGGGAACTAGAACTTCTGGTCTGTTCTGCATCAGCTCAAATGCTCTCACAAACCAGACCCTTTCCCCTGCTTTTGTCAATGCTATGTATTCAGTCAACTTAGAAACAAAACAAACAAAATGTAATATGGTCACACTATTGGAAACAATTAAGTTCATTAGCCACTCTGTCCTATGTGACCATTTCTATTCTTAGAGCTAATTATCTCTTTGTATAATTAGTGTCTTCTAGTTACTCTGAAAATATTTGATCAGCCTGACTTCTTAGAGTGAAATGAAAACAAAAATGATGAAATTTGAGCATTCTTTGGAATGTAAACACCATCTATTTACCTGGTGGCAGAGGCTTACTGGAATCTGCTTTTTAAACTATGAGTCATGGTTCATTAGTGGGCCATGAGATCATTCTAGTGGGTCATAACCAACATTTTAAGAAATAAAATGGGATGGGATGGGATAGGATATGATAGAACAGAGTAGACTAGAACAGAATAGAAGAGAAAAATATCAGTACATTGCACACGCAAGGATAAGTATGTTTTGTATAATTTTTATTTCAGTAACATATATGTATGTGTGCATAAATGTAAAACACACTTCTTACTCTAGCCCACAGTTTTTAAAAACTGTTAGCTTTGGGAGGAAAAGTATGAACAAATGCATAATTAATTAAATTGATCTTTTTTTTTCCCTGTGGCATGCATAGCTTGCCCTTTAGTTCATAACAGAACCCAAAACCAAACCTGTTGCTGTCGAGTCAATTCCAACTCATAGCTACCCTATAGGACAGATTAGAACTGCCCCATAAGGAGCAGTTCTAAGGAGTGGCTGGTGGATTCGAATTGCCCACGTTTTGGTTAGCAGCCGAGCTCTTAACCACTAACAGAGCCACCCTTAACCCATTGGCACAGGGGTATTTTCAAGTAGAAATTTCTGGACATATCTGTGTGTAAATCTTTCCCCAGAGCCTCCATTAGATGAATGTGCCTGTTAGATTAAAAATACGTTTTGGACACTCAGGGAGGGCAAAGTGACATTTCCAAAAGCTATGGTGAGTTAGTAACAGAGGTGGGACCTGAATTAGATTATTTGGTTATTTATGGATTCTTTGAGACTGGAAAAAGAAGGGTGAGCCATGGCTCTCATCTAGAGGTCAGTGAACAGCTGTTCCTTTATAGATGGAGATAGAGAGCAAGAGAAGTGGACTTTTGTGGCAGCAGGAGGGATTGAGCTAGACCTGGGGAAGTGTTTCCACATGGTAGGGAGCGGGTTTGTGTGTGTACACTCCCCTCTGAGCCTTGAAAAGAGTAGGATGAATTGCTTTTGGCCAACCCTTCTTGCTGGGGCAGCAGGAGGATGGTGAATCTGAAGTTTTTCCACCCCAGACGCCCTCATTCTTTTAGCCACGCTCTTCCTCTCTCCCATGAGCAAGGGTAATCTGGAACTGGCCATGCTTCTGTCCTCAGCCACGGGTGGATGTGGTGAATCCTGTGGTGTTCTGCTGGGCTGTAGTTAGCTTTGCTTTTCATCCGGATGTCAAACCAAGCTTCAACAGCTGTGATCAGCTGTTGGAAGAGGGGAGTAGGGAGTGGAGGGGGCAGCTTCTGGCCTCTTGCCAAGCCTCAGTCAAATGCTTAGCATCCCTCTCTCAGTTTGTCTCTTTCTGACTCTGTCCTGTGTCTTTTTCTTCTTTGTTTGTGCATCTCTTTTCCTCTTCCTCTTTTTTCCTCTCTTCTTTCCTCCTTCCTCCTTGGGCTCCTCTTTTTCCCTCCTTCCTCCTTGGGCAACTGGAAACCACCATGCTATACCATTGATCTTTTAGAGCAGCTCATTCATTCAGGACAGGGAAGGGATAGAAGAGCAGTCGTTTCTGAATCCCGCCACCCTCACACTGCATCTGTTGGCAAGGTGTGCTATGACAATGGAAGGAAAGCTTGAATTTGGCCAGACCTGGATTCTTATCTTGACTCTACATCTTACTGGCCAGGAGGCCTAGTGCAAGTAATTTAACTTCTCCAAGCCTCAGTTTCCTCATGTGTTATACAGGCATTATGTTCTGCTGAGGATGTTGTAAAGATCAAATGAGAAACTTCCAAGAAAGTTCCTTGCTCAGGGATTGGCCAGAGTACCTATTAGATATGTATTAGTTTCCCTCCCAGCCCCTCTCTGGGCTAGTCCCTCCCCTGCTTTCCTCAATAGCCGTACATACTGCTGGCTGGCCTGATGCTTCCCCGCCTCTTTCTTTAGCCCAGGGCTTGTTTTGCTTTTACTGAGCATCAACGTTGGTTGAATTCCATGGAGAAGAGTTCCATGAATGGCCATAGCCCCTCTGGAACCAGCTCTTGTCATTTTTCCAAATAAAAGGCTTAGAAAAATGTAAGTCAGAGAAAACGAGTTGGCTTTAACATGAGTCATCCCAGAATGGGGATGAACAGCAAAATTGAGAGAAAGCCCTGGTCCTCTCAATGTGTCTGAGAAAAAGGCAGGAGCTCATGCCAAGCATTGACATTCTGTTTCTTAAACCGCATGCACAGAGCATGGACAGGACACTGACCAACCATGACTATGACTGCCTCTGCCACCATAATTCACTCAGCCTTCAGCTTGGTTGGAATCAGCTTGCTTTTTAGTTCGAGAATGCAGCCATCAAGCCAGCCCAGGCCCTCTCTCATGGCTGCAGTCCCAAAGCAGCCGGCTGTGAGTGAAGTCTGGGATTGTTGGCTGCGCCTGCATCTTCTTTGAGTCCACAGGCTATAGAGCACTGTACGAAGCATCTGGGGGCCTTCCCTACCCTCACAGAGCCCACAAGGTAGTGGGGAGCCAAGATGGATCCACTGACCTTCGTTACTCATGACTCCTGGGAGGAGAATCCTGACACCAGATGAAGCTTTTGGGGATGCTGAAAGGAGATCCGGAAAGGGCATTTCTAGGCTGACATTGGTTTTTTTGGACATTGGTCATTTTATTCCATGGACATTTGTTGGTTGGGCCATGGATCCCCCAACATGCACCCACCCACCCACTTCTTAATTCTAAAGAGCCAAGGGCTTGCCTGCTACTTTGAATGTTGAGGTTTAATCCAGAGAAGTACCACCCTTCCCTTCATTTCCTCCCAATATTAACCAGGCTTCAAACAGCTTCATTGCAGTTTGAACTCCTGCTGAGAATTTGCATTTCCAACAAGTTCCCAGGTGATGCTAATGCTACTGGTTAGGGACCAATTCTGAGAATCACTGGTAGAGCAGTGATTCTCAAAATTTATTATATGTAAGAATCACCTGGGGATCTTGTTAAACTGTAGATTCTGATTCACTATATCTGGGGTGGAAATGCAAACTCTCAGCAGGGGTTCGAAACGAATGAAATGGTTCAAAGCCCTTACCTTAACACCATCTTTCTTTTTGGTCAGGTTTAAGGATTACCGAGAGCCACCATGGGCCCCGAACCCATATGAGTTTTCCAAACAGTACTGGTCCGTTCTGTCTGCCCGGCTGGCTTTTGTCATAATCTTCCAGGTGAGTTGTTTAAATAAGGACTAGACAATTAGAATCCAGGCCGCAAGGTAAAGATGGTGCTGCCGTGCTGCTGGCCCCTCTTTTCCAGGTTTTTGTGGCCTTCTGTGACATAGGGGTCTTTGCATGTGGCAGGCAGATGTGAAGCCTCCCTGCCCTGGGAGAGGTAGGGAGGACTAGAGAGAGGGCTCCTTTAATGGATGGACTTTGCAGAGAATAAAGCACAGAATGAGGTTACAAGACAGATGTGGAATAAGTTGCAGAGTGGAGATGGAGTCCCACTTAAACCTAAGACAAAGAAAGCAAAGTGGGAAGGGCCATTGAAACCAGAGTCTCGGCCCTAATGCAGACAAAGAGCCCCACCTCATCTCTGCAGCTGAGAAAGGGCTCGAGTTCTGAACCTTTCTTCTGTCACTCTCAGCAACCTCCTTTGTTAGCATTGTTTTAGCCACTGAGACATCTGGTGGGAAGGGCCCCCAGAGCCATCTAGCCATCCCAGAATAAATAGCAAACTCGAGCCTTGCGATTTCTATCTCGGACAATAGCCACAGCTCCAATTGCATCACTGAGATTCTCTGAGCTCGAGGGCCCCCCAATTCCCACTCCCGTACAGCCAGCCTTCAAGTGGGGCTGGAGCAGGGTACAGATTCTTTTCTCTACAGCTCCCTCGGGCTTTTGTATTCCCTGAAGGCAGATCTCTGGAGGGCTCTAAAGTATCCTGCCTCCTAGACCCCAGCCCGGGAAGTGGAGAAGCCATCGGCTAGTCTTTCACCTAAAGAAGACAGCCTTTCTTCCCTTGGAAAGATGGGGTGATAGCTTTGAAAAATTGCCCTACCCGCAGGAGTCTCCTCATTTTACCATATGTCACATGTAACATTTCACTTTCACTGTAAGGAGCTGGTTTAAAGGAAGAGGGTGCCACTTGATGAAGCAGCTTGAGCATCTAAGGCTCCCAGGAGCCTCTGGAAGAGGCCTTGGGTCTTCAAAGTCTTTCCTTAAGCCCCTAGGATCACATCGAGTTTAAGGTAAAGGATGGGAACTGGGAATAGGTTGAGTATGAAAGACAGCAGAGCTCTGATTACCTAGTTCTGGGCTCAGTCATTGTTCTCCAGTCTCAGAGGGGAGAAGACAGTGAGCGTATAATTGGCAACTAGAGAGGAATACCACAACTGGAGGAGGCTATTGAGTAGAAGGCAGCTGAAGGGTGGCTTGGGAAATGAATGCAACTCAGATTATAAAAATAGCTAGCACTTATTGGGCCATGCCAGGTACTGTTTCAACGTACTCATTCACTTAATCAGAGAATGCTTCCAGGAAAAGGTGGTCTTAGCCTACCAGTGTACATGAGGGGAGGGATGTGGCTCAGCAGAACAGAAGAAAGAAGACAATTCCAAAAGCTTAGAACTGGTAAAAGAGAGCTGGATGCAAGGGGTCCCAGACAGGTGGGTTTACTACAGCGGCTGCAATCGAATAGAGAACAGAGTGTAAGTAGTGGTGGGTCAGCTGAGGCCAGCATTCAATGCAAAACCCAGAAATCCATGTCTGATGTGAAGGACCGAGAGAGCCAGCTAGAGGGAGGAGAGGCTCAAGCAGCACAGTGGAAGCCCTGGAGAGACAAGTTGGCTTCATGGCCATTTCCCAGGAAGCTCTGGGCAGGGAGAGGCTGGAGGCCTGGAAGTCAAGAAGCAAGACTAGGACATGTGAGAAGAGTCTGAGGACGAAGTGGAGGAGGAGAAACTATAAGTCCTGTGTGAGGGAGAAGCAATAGCTAACACTTCATCAGCCTTGCTATGTGCCAGGCACTGTTGTAAATTTTGTACATGTATTAACTCATTTAATCATTACAACTCCACGAGGCAGGTACTGTTATTATTCTCATTTTATAAATGATGACACTGCAGTACAGTTATGATACTGATGAAGGTCACTTGGCTAATAAGTAGCAGAGGCAGGATTGCATGGAGTCAGTCTATTCTGGGGTGATGTTCTCCACCACTATACCATACCACCAGCACTACAGCTAAGACAGTCACTCTGCCAGGGCAGTGGTGGGTGATAGTGCATTAGTGTCCCACCTATGCCACAAAGCACCAACCTTCAGGCCGCACTTCTCCACTCAACCCCTCGCTTCCTTGCTGTTGACAGAACCTTGTGATGTTCCTGAGTGTTCTCGTGGACTGGATGATCCCAGATATCCCCACGGACATCAGCGACCAGATCAAGAAAGAGAAGAGCTTGTTGGTGGACTTCTTCCTGAAGGAGGAGCATGAGAAGCTGATGCTGATGGATGACCCAGCCCCAAGAAGCCAGGCAGGGGAGAATCGGAGCAGGCGGAGCCGGGCAGCCAGCTCAGCCCCCTCAGGTCGCAGCCAGCTGGGCAGCACAGCGTCCGCTGGTTCTCAGCACACCAACGTCTGAGTGGCCAGCCCCACTGCAGAGGGCTCCACAGGAGTGATGCGCACGCGCACATGCACGCACACGTTTGTACACCTGGGCGGGTGTGGTGTCCACTCGCCTGGCTCTGGCCTGAGGGGGCCTTGAAAAGGGAGTATGTGTGAAAAGAGAGGGACAGAAAGAAATTGAGAGAGAGAATGAGTGCAGGAAGGAAGAAAAATTATGCTGCTTCTCAGAAACTTCAAGCTTAAGTTTCTTTTAGATCCTCTTTAGAGCTGTATCCTTTTGGGAGATTGGCATCCCATTTTAAGTCAATCAGTGAAACAATCGGGGCCTCTCCACCCTGGAGTTCCCAGGCACCATAAGCCTTTCCTGTGCTCCCCGGGGCATCTTCTCATGCTTCATCATCGCTTCAGAGGACCACCAGGCTAGGGGAGAAGTGCAGCCAGGGCCTGTCCTCACCCATCATAAGTGATCCTGTCCCCTTTCCCACCATCACCCCGAGAATATCCCTGAGTCACTTGCAGCGGGGCTGTCATAGCCTCAGCAGATGCAAACTAAGTGGCTGCTGGCCCCGTAAGTAGCAAAGGTGCAACCTGGGCTTGTCTCCATTCACGTCACAGGGCCTCTTTGAGCTAAATGCAGCTGTCATTTTATGCAGGTTCAGATTTAAAATCATAAAATAAATGGAAACCATCTGTATAAAAGATGCATCTCCTTGTCTTTTGTACCTTCTTTTATTTTCTTCTCTCTCTCTACCTTTTTCTACCAATATTTATTGAGTACCTACTATGTGCCAGGTATTGTTCTCAAACTAGAGATACAGCAGAGGATAAAGCAGACAAAATACCTGCCTCTTGGAGCTTACATTCTGGGGAGAGACAGACAATAAACAAATAAATGTGTAGTCTTTTAGTGATAAGGGTCTTGGAGAAATACAAAGAAGGATAACGAAGGCAGGAAGTGTGAGGGTACAGGATATGAGGGACTTACTGTTTTATATTCAAATTAATGACAAATCCAAGTGGTGAAGAGCTTCCATTTTGCAATGCTCATATAAGCAATTGGTAGCAACTGCCCAGAGCTCTATGGTGAGAAAACACTCAAGTACAGTTAGAAACAAGGGCCAAGCATCATTCATGACTGGCTTCCACACACCTCAGCGTCACCTACTGCCCAGAACCCAGTTCCACAGTCCCCTTTCCTCACAGGTCAGTCTGACTAGAGTCCAACTTAATGCCTGAATGGAAGCTGCAAGGAGGGTCCCGCTCCACAGGAGATGTGAGAGCTGTTGTTTTGATGTTTCAACACATCCGGCAATGCAGGGGACCTGTGAGTGCTGTGCTGGGCATCAGCGCAGGTCACCGTAGTTTCTGGGTTCCTCCTGGGTATGAGTCGGAATTGACTCAAGGGCACAAAACATCGACAACAACCTGGGTATCTGGCAGGATTGCACTGCCTATAAACCCTTGCTCCAAAAAGCAGTCGCTTCTTTTGTGGTGACAACAGGGCATAGATACAGCTCTTAGTAGAGCATCAGACAGCCATGTCCCCAGCCACTCACGCAATTAACCCTTGACAAGTAACAAGTAATCCTGCAGTTACTTCTAAGGACATCAAACCTTAGTATTTACACTTACCATTTGAGCATAGATTCAAACTAGAGTAGCATAAAAACATTACAGCTACTTTGGGGAGAGTAAGACAAATTTAACTTTGAAGGGGCATTTGCTTGAAGATTCCAGGCCACAAAAAGGGGGGTTTCTCAGAGACTCCTCCCAGTGTGGGTGGGCATTGACATTCAGGAAGCAGTGATGGTCCACAGTCAAGGGTTGCCTCCATCACCAAGACACCAGAAGGAGCCACACCCAGAGCTTGTTGGCTGCTTGTGGTTGGTTCAGGATCCCTCCTCTTCTTCTTCTTTTTTAAATTAAAAGAAAAAAATTTTATACGGTCATAGAGGTAAAACACACACACCAAGATTCAGACAGTCCAAAACCCATGAAGAAGTAAAACTCACCCACAATCTAAAAACTCATAAATACTCAACCTTGACAACTGCTGTGTTTTCTTCCAGACTCTCATTCTCTCTCACACAATGTATTGTTTAATTACAATTATGCTAACCATGCTGCTTTGTTACCTTTTTTCACTTCATGTTTCCTGACAATCCTTTTATCACACTAAATATAAGTATATTCATTCAAAAGATGTAATAAACACCTCCTATGGTCAGGATCTTATTAGACACTTGGCACACATCACCAAACAAAACAAAGATTCCTGCCCTCATGGAGCATACTCCTGTAGGTGCATCAGGGAGACAGATAATAAACAATGGTCTCTGGTGCAAGTGGTTTGAAATTGGCTGCTATCCTAAAGGTTGGCGGTTTGAACTCATCCAGCAGCCTGTAGAAGGAAGGACTGGTGATCTGTTTCTGTAAAGATTATAGACAAGAGAACTCTACGGAAGAGCACTGACACATGGGATCGCCATGAGTTGGAATCAACTCAACAGCAATGGGTTTGTTTGCTTGTTTGTTTTTTTATGTACAGCATGTGGAGTCCCTGAGTGGTGCAAATGGTAAATGCGCTCGACCACTAACTGAAGGGTTGGAGGTTCGAGTCCACCCAGTGGCGCCTTGGAAGAAAGGCCTGGCCTGGCAATCTACTTCCCAAAAATCAGCCATTGAAAACTGCATGGAGCACAGTTCTACTCTGACACACATGGAGTTGCCATGACTCAGAGTTAACTTGATGGCAACTGTTTGTTAGTTTGTTTTATATAGTATGTAAGAAGGTGATAAGTGCTATGGCAAAAAGAATAAGTAGAGCAAGGTTGTTCTTGGGTGCCCTCGAGCTGATTCTGACTCATAGTGACCCCATGTGAAGCAAGGTAAGGGGCATCAATAATGCGGATGTTGTGTTATTGTTGTGTGCTATCTGGTCAATTCCAACTCATAGCAACCCTACAGGATGGGGTAAAACTGCCCCATAGGGTTTCCTAGGCTGCAATCTTTACAGGAACAGATTCCAGGTCTTTTCTCCTGTGGAGCTGCTGGTAGGTTCAAATCGCTGATCAAACCGCCGACCTTTCAACTAGCAGCTGAGCATTTAAACATTGCACCACCAGGCTTCCTTAATGATGGGGATAGGGTCTCCATTTTCTTCCCATTGTATGGATCAGCCTTCTGCCTTGTTTTTGTCCTGCTCCACCAGTCCTGCTAGTCAATTAGGTGGAAGCCTACATTGGCCACGCCTTGCACCCTGGGTCCCTGGTCAGACAGAGCCACCTGGGGAGGCCTAGCTGGCATGAAGAAAGGAACTCTGATCTGTCCATAAACAAGTTTCCAGCTATAAATGCCCAACTTTCTTTCCCCCACCCTTACCCCACTACAAATGATTTAGAAATTGCATGATCTGGCCTTGCCCTATCTCCCAGAATGATGTTAGGAGCACCCACATTACCAGCAAGACCACCAGGTGTGCTGCCCTACATAGCAGCAATAAGGATTTAGTCTAAGTAAGAAGGAGAACTTTCCAAAGGAGTTGTTGAACTGGGTAGAGAGATGGTAGGGGCAGTCTTAATTTAAAAACCAAATGAGCCCAAAAAAAGGAACAAAAAAACTGAACAGTAACAACAACGACAAAAAACCCTCCTTCTCTGAACTTTTTAAAGAAAAAATAGCCTTTTTATTGCATTATAAGTATATATATATGGTATAATTATCATATGTATGATATATGCCATAGGGAAAAGCCCATTGCCATGGAGTCGATTCCGACTCACAGCGACCCTATAGGACAGAGTAGAACTGCCCCACAGGGTTCCCAAGGAGCGCCTGGTGAATTTGAACTGTTGACCTTTTGGTTAGCAGCCAAGCTCTTAACCACTGTGCCACCAGGGATCCATAGAAACACAAATAAATTTAAAGTAAGCTAAAATATTAACCATTTTTCTATCTAGAAAAGGGGAGTAGGATAATGGGTCATGTTTTTTCTTCCTTCAGATACAAATATTGAGAGCAGATTTTTGCTCAAAATTTTTTGTGTCTTATAATGCAATAAAAAAAGTTATTTTTTCTTTAAGAAGTTCAGGGAAGGAGGTCAGCCCTGATGGTGTAGTGGTTAAGAACTCAGTTCCTAACCAAAAGGTTGGCAGTTCGAATGTACCAGGTGCTGCTTGGAAATCCTATGGGGCAGTTCTACTCTGTCCTATAGGGTCGCTAGGAGTTGGAATCGACTTGACGGCAGTGGGTTTAGTTTTTTTTTTTAAAATAGTATATATACAGTCAAATACATTGATTTGTAATAGCATCTATTATGCTTAATTATGAAAGTAATAAAAAAGTAATGCATGCTCATTGAAGAAGAGTTAGAATATGCAAAAAGTAAAATATAAACAAAAAGTTTAATTCACCCAAATTTTCACCTTCGAGAGATAATTTGAGTTCAGTCTTTTTTTCTATCCACTTATTTTCACACACAGTTGAAATCACTCTGCACATACTAAATTTTAAATGTAGTTAATAGGCAAACATTTACAAGTCCTGGGTAAAGGTTGTCAGGAAGAAGGACTTGGTGATAAGCAGTATCTACCACTAAGTGATTCATCAATCTCTGCTTATTAAGAACAAAAATAAATTAAATCAACTTGACTATCCATTTAAATAAATGATCCTGACAGTTAACATTCTTTATGTGCTCTTTGCAAAAAGAAATGTGTGAGATAAAAAGCACTCTCTCACTTCTCACAATCACTAAACAAAAAACCAAACCAATTACCGTCTAGTCGATTCTGACTCATAGCGACCCTATAGGACAGGGCAGAACTGCTGCATAGGGTTTCCAAGGAGTGGCTAGCAGAATCGAACTGCTGACCTTTTGGTTAACAGCTGAGCACTTAACCACTGTGCCACCAGGGCTCCCTCACAGCCCCTACAGATTAGCGTTTTCTAGTATAACCCCGTTTGTGAAAATGGAATTATGCTAGTCTCAACACTAATTTTAAAGATTCTAAAAACCATCAGTAAGTTCCTTCTTACAGAGGGGCCATTATTTTGTTCAATCTAATCTTGCCTTCTGGGAGTGAAATGAAAGTCTTTCTGTTTGTTCATCTTCCCAGCACAATAGTCCAAACCTGTAAATAGATTAGCCATTGTTAAGAAAAATGGAAAGGAAACATACTAGTTACTCTTCTAAGTGGCCATAAGATATAGTAAGAGATTCCACCTGACTGTGGAAGGCATTTCTAGGAACTAGGAAAAGAAGAGATGGGGAAACCATGGGATGGATCTTTGCCTTGTAGCTCCTTTGAAATATATAACCAAGCAGTATTTGAGATTAATTAAGAAAACTCTCCAGTCTTTTTATACTTTCATATTCATCCCTTAAGGAGCCCTGGTGGTAAAATGGTTAAGCATTAGGCTGCTAACTGAAAGGTCTGAGATTTGAACCAACCAGTAGCTCCTCAGGAGAAAAGACCTGGTGGTCTGCTTCCTGCCTAGGAAACCCTACGGGGCCATTCTACTCTGTCCTATAGGATCGCTATGAGTTGGAACTGACTCAATGGCACCTAACAACACAAGACGGTATTGCTAGGAGCTCTCGTGGTGCAGTGGTTAAGGGCTCGGCTACGAACTGAAAAAAGACCTGGCAATCTTCTCCCGTAAAGACTACAGCCTTGGAAACCCTATGGGGTAGTTCTACTCTGCCCTGTAGGGTTGCTATGAGTTGAAATCGACCCAATGGCACACGACAACAACATTTATCCCTTAGTTGGCCAGAGTACACCTTCAGGTAAATTTTTTTTTAAAGCAAGGTGGTGCTAGCACTCATTCCCCCAGCTGCTTGCTAAAGGTCACAGCTGAGCCCTGCTCAGAGTTGCCTTCAGCTAAAGGGAGCTTCCTTGGCCAAGGTCTGATTCCTCCATATTTTAGGAGCATGCCCTTCCCAAAATATCATGTTATTCTTTTTCTCTGCCCTCAGCATCAACCCATCTGTAATCTCTAATATGTTATTCAAGCAGCTTCTAAGTTCTGACTTACATGAAACCCTCATGCATAGTCTGCAGAGAGGTGATGTTTGCTCTGGGGGCAGCTCGCAGGAGGATAAGGCCCACCTTGCCTCAATTCCGGATAACTCTAAAGGGTTACCCCAGCTCCAGAGCTCCCTGTGGGGTTGGCTGAGCCTCTGTTTCTACAGCTCACCTCCTCCCTCTGCCCAATTCTGCCCTCTCGTCTCCCTCTCCAGGTGTTGTGACTGAACACACTCAGTAAACCTCATGCATGTAGACTCTGTCTTGGAGTCCGCTTTCCAGGGAACCTCATCTAAGACAGAAGGATTTGGGCAGTATGTTCTCTGAGCATGTGCATTTCTGAAACTGCTTTTGCATGTGAATGATGACTTGGCTTGGTTTATCATTCTCAGGGCACCATCCTTCCTCCCAAAACGTCATGGCTAGGGTAATTAATCTCTGTTCTTCCTGGGATTCAGAGGAGAAGGCTGGAATAAGCCTGACATTCCTTTGTAAATTTGTTTTTCCTGCCTTGATGCCAACAGGATTTTTAAGTTTATTCTTGTAATGTCACCAGGCTGTATCTAGATGTAAATCTCTAATCTCATCCATCTAAAATGTAAGATCACTTAAGTCTGCAAATTTACTTCTTTTGTAGCTCTGAAAAGTATTCTCCCAGTATAGATATTATCTTACCTCCATTCCAAACGTTTTGGTTACTTCAGAAAAATATTCAAGTTTTAGGTTGGTTCTTCCAATTGTTTTATTTATTTATGTATTTATTATCTTCATGCCACCATCTTCTTTCTCAATATTTTATCTCCTTGTCCTAAAACTGAAAACTTGTTGCCGTAGAGTCAATTCCAACTCATAGCAACTCTATAGGAAAGAGTAGAACTGCCCAAAGGGTTTCCAAGTCTGTAATCCTTATGGAAGTAGACTGCCACATCCTTCTTTCACAGAGCCGCTGGTGGGTTCGAACCGCTGACTTTTTGGTTAGCAGCCGCATGCTTTAACCACCATGCCACCAGGGCTCCTCTCCTTGTCCAATTCCTCTATATTTTAGGAGCATGCGCATCCCAGAATGTCATGTTACTCTTTTTCTCTGCCCTCTTAGAATCAACCCATTTATAATCTCTAATATATTATTCAAGCAGCTTCTAAGTTCTGACTTATATGAAACCCTCATGGATAGTCTGAAAGAGACGTGATGACCTGTAACACCCCATCACCCTACTCTCCTGCATGTCCTGTTCTACTCACGGCCTTTCCTTTACCTGCAGTATGTATTTGCCAAGATACATTCCTCAGCTAGTGAATGAAGAGGTTGGACTGGGTAAGCTCTAACACCCATTCCTGTTCTGGCATGTACAATTCTATAGGGTCAGTACAGCGTGGCAGATGTTTGTATGGATCATTGTGGATGACTCAGTCTTATCCTCCATGTGACCATTTTTATTAGTTTCCTAGGGCTTCTGTAACAAAGTACAACAAACTGGCTGGTTTATAAGGACAGAAACAGATTGTGTCACAGTTCTGGAGGCTGGGTGTCTTGAGATAAGGGTGTTGCCATATCGATTCCCTCGGAAGGCTCTGAGGGAGAATCTGCTACGTGCCTCTCTCCTAATTTCTGGTAGCTCCAGGCACTCCTTGGCTTGCAGCTACAGCACCACATAGTGTCCTTCCTCTGTCTCCCTGTCTCTGTTTAGCTTCTCTTTTATAAGGGCACAAGTCACATAAGATTAGGACACGCAGTACTCCAGTATGACCTCATGTCCTAACGGATAACATCTCCAAAGACTCTACTTCCAAACAGGGTTACACTCACAGGTACAGGAGTTAGTACTTCAACGTATCTTTTTAGGGGACACAATTTAATCCATAATACCATTCTAATCATCTTTCACAGCCCAAGCCCTGGGTATCTGTGTCTCAGATATCCTAATCCAAATTAGCCAAGGTAAGTGTTGCCTGGAGTCCTTGGGTGGTGCTAACAGTTAACACACTAGGCCGCTAATCAAAAGGTTGGAGGTTTGAGTCCACCCAGAGCCACCTCAGAGAAAGGCCTGGCAATGTACTTCTGAAAAATTAGCCATCAAAAACCCTATGGTGCACATTTCTACTCTGACACATAGGGAGTCACCATGAGTTGGAGTCGACTTAAAGGCAACTGGGTAGGTGCTGCTCACGATTTCCATTCTTGCTCCTACCCACAGTAGTTAGTATCTGATCTACTCATCTCTAGTAGAGGGCTTCAAAGAGCAGAAGCTATCCTTCAGACTTAACCATATGTTCTGGAAAACAAAGCAGATGTTTCCTCAGAATACGCCTTATCGCACATCTGGCTATCCTCCTGCTCCCCTTCCTCTTCTTTCCTGTTCTCCCACAAAACAGTGATTGGCAGTGCCCCAGGGACATATCCCTTCAGAACAAGGCTAGAAGACATTTTTCATCAGGAATCTCACCCAGATGGAACGGAACGCACTTATTCTTCTGCTCTTTCTATGGTTTACACAGTTTTATCTCCAGAGCAGCGTTATCTTCAGAAAGGAAGTGCAGGGCAAAAGCCAGATGGGAATTCAAAAAGACATCTCTATATATGAGTTCAGGAACCTTTGTGTTTTATTGCCCCACCTTTGTCTCACTTCCTGTCAGCCTAACAGGGCATAGAGCCAAAGACTGAGGCTTCCAAGCCAGGTTGTCTTCCTCAATTAGGGGAATGAAGCCACAGACCTTAAGGGAAAGAGGCATTCTTTTGACATGGCTCCCACATCATAACCTGCTCCTAGTTTTCTCCCAGCATGATGGGCTCTGGTTGGCCTGTATCTAATGCTTCAGAGAATATGTGTCAACTTCTATCAATAACCACATCTGGTTGGTCTGAGTGAGGGCTGCTAGCTCAGAAACAGATGAGGCTCTTAAAATAGGCCCCTTCATCCTTTTTCCATGAGCCTTGTTCCTATTACAGTCTCAGAAACGTTTCTCATTCCCTGCCTTATCAACCTCAATCTCTGTTTTCTTAACTGCCAGCCCCAGACTTGACTACACTCCACCTGTCTCTTTTGATTCTTTTTCACTGCTTCCATTTATGTCCCGCTGTCTTTTCATAAGCCAGAGGAAAAAATTCCCTTTATCTGTCTGCTCACTGGCCCCTCGTTCCTTCCAGAAACCCCTCTAAACCTCCTTGAGGCGTAGATTGTCAGCATATGTAGAGTGCTTTCCAACATGCATTATGTCTTGTGATACAAGAATTCAAGGGAAGGCAGTATTATTAACATGGGTAGATCCTGGTTTGTGGGGCCAGGAGCTTCTAGAATTTTAGGGTAACTCTTTAAGAAAAAGAACACAGAATTGTGAAAATTGAAATTATAAGAATGGATATGAAATTATAAGAGTGGAATATATATCACAATACCAATTTTAAGCTGACTAATACCACAAATGTGACAAAATTCATAAAAACAAAATCTTTTTAAATTAATTAACTGACTCACGGACCTTTAAAATATTACAATACTCCCGCACACCCATCTTTGGCTGCATGTTCTTTGTGTTTTCATAATAATGTCATCAATAAGGAGAATAGAAAAGTAATTGCCTTTCCTCTAGCAAGTTTGATCAGCATTTGTTTTTTTTATTCCTGGTGGAAAAGAGAAACTTCAGACAAGTTTCTCTTAGCTCCACAACTCATTATTGGTAGTTTCATGTAAATGTTAAGATTGTTGTTAAATTTGGGGACAGGCTCTATCAAGTTTCTTTCATATGTAAGCTCTAAGATTTGGAAGAACTTTCTACCCATATCAAAAGTTCTTTCTCCTCCACTATCCTGGCACCAAGCTATAACAATCCACATATCCTTACAGTACCAGGACTCTTGGAAGGGGCCTTGAAGCTTAAGCTATATTAGCTTCACTGTAACTCAACCCCTCATCATTAGCCTTGATTTAATAGTCACTGAAACTGAAGCCTGGAGAGGGTAAGTGACTTACCTAAGTTTCCACCACCGTAAGGACTTCAGCACTGGGGTTGAGACTCCAGCCTGTGTTGTCTGATAGCATGCTCCCTCCCTTGGATGTCCATTGCCCCTGGGTGCTTTGCTGG
The DNA here is from genome assembly GCF_000243295.1 of Trichechus manatus latirostris. Taxonomy (NCBI): domain Eukaryota; kingdom Metazoa; phylum Chordata; class Mammalia; order Sirenia; family Trichechidae; genus Trichechus; species Trichechus manatus. The sequence continues at coordinate 628,895 of NW_004444118.1, read as the reverse complement.
AGGCTTATGGAGTCATGCCAGTGACAGAGGATAATACTAGTCATGATCATCACCACCTGGGCAGCACATACTACAGCCAGTCTCTGCTCTAAGGATTGTGCCTTCTTCACCTTGCTCCAACCTCACACCCTTCTGTGAAGCATTTATATTCCCCGTTTTACACTTAACCTGGATGGTCTGCACCACTAGCTTGGATTTGAAGTCACTTTTTCTCCTATTATTCACTTGAGTGTCCACATAATTGTTAATTTAATAAGGCTAGACCAGGAGGCCAACAATATCTCCCTCTTGAGGCCTCTTCCTTCAGATTCGTCCAAGTTCCCCAGGGCTTACTTCATCCAAGGAGCGATTTCAGGGACCCCAAAAAGACACCTGGAGAGCATTCAGTACACTTTGGCTAATGTTATTGGAGGCATTTGCCCACTCCACACTGATATCCTTGCTGAGCAGATCTCTGACACACCAAAGTCATGGCCCACACTTGGGCTTCAAGGTTATCACCCCTCATGGTAGAGGGGCTGAGTTACAAGGGGCTGTCAGCCTCAGCACACACTGTCCCAAATCTAGCCCTCTCCTAGGAATTCCCGGTCTTTGCATTAAGTCAGACTCACCAACCTAGACTCCTTCCACCCTAGAACATTCCCTCTAGGCTCTGGGTGGTCTTTCCTGACACATTTATCCACTCTGATCGATTTCCCTCATCTGATTTTAGACTAGGATTTGGTGGTCTTAGAGTGTTGAGGTGAATCTGTCCACTTCCTTTCCAATAAGAAGCTCTTGAAACTAAGATGCATCTAAAGACTTGCTTCTGTTGAGCCACAGGAGCTTCCATTCTCCCTCCACTCAGGGCAATGTATTATCCCACATTTACATAAATGGAAGCTTCTTGTGCCAGTCTTCACTGAATCCAGAGCCTCTAATCTAACTGGGCAGAAAGGTATGTGTGGTGGGGGCAGGAAAGTCAAACACTCTTTCATACACAGAAGAGGAAACAGAGGTTCAGAGAAGCTCTGTCTGCTCAAGTGTCCAAAGCGAGTAAGTGGCAGAGCTGGCAGTCAAACTGCAGTCTGCCTCTTTCCAGAGCCTGTGCTGTTAACCATTCATTGGAGAAAAGGGAGAGGATGCATGTCCAAAGCTGCCTCTGTTTGGGTAAAGCCTTTGTGAGGGCAGAACTTTGTATATATCACTTTGAGAGAGTGTACTCTAATGGAAAATGTACTTCGTTTTGGAGCCAGACTTGGATTCTAGTTCCAGCTCTTCCGTATGGGCAAGGTCCATGACTTCTCTAAGCTGCTTTCCCCAGAATGGAAAAGATACCTGCCCTGCCTTCCTTTTAGGGTTGTCCTCGGTAAGCCATAGAGCATTAGACCAATACCAGGCAGTGGTATTATATTAACATACATTTCTAGGAAGCTGAACCTTGTCACCAATGACTAGAGTTTATGCCCAGTATAAGACACATTGGTAGAGACTGCTGTGGCCAACAGTAAACTAAAGCCTGCGTGAGGTCATTTAAGAAGGTGACATATAGGCCAGGAAATGGAGTATTTCTCTGCAGGGATAACCTCTGCAGAGGACATAGCACTGTCTGTTTATGTTCTTGACATCACAATGTTTGCTATACTCCATTTGGGGACTGAGTTTCCAGATGAATAAACTATTGAGGAATACCTCAAATGCAGTGCTTCTGCCCCGGATTCACTAAAGATTTATTGTCTTTTTTCCCCACTTCTTTTAATGTGCCTTGGCTTTTAAAACAACTGTCTTGCTTTGACGTTAAATAAGTATGTAGTGGTTTTTTAAAAACACTGCACTGCTCCATTAAAAACATATTAAGTGATGCCCAAGTATAAGTTTCAGTTGCTAGACCATGATTTTCAGAAAGTACATTAATCTAAACTAATTTTTCATGGTTTATGTGGTTTCCTTGAGTGGTTCCTTATAAAGATCAATCAAAGAAAAGAGAGTTTATTATGGGAGCAGGGTAGACTTCTGGACTGAAATCATGAAGACAGAAATCCTCTCAGAAGAAAACTACTTTCCTGCTGATGTCTGGATGATTTCTTCATAACACTGTGGCTCATCCAGAATCCAAGACGGTGACTCTAGTCATACAACTGACTGTTAGGGATGTCACATAGAGGCAATTACATTCCAGGATTACCGAGTTAGAGGATGCAAAAGAATCTTTGAAGAGCTGGCAACGAGGAATGGGCTTTCTGCCAAAGTGCCTTCCATCCTTCCATGAGGGTCTGCAGTCTCAAATCTACCCCTAGTAAGGGTAGAAATGAAGAATCAGACGCACACTGAAAAACATCAACTTAGATAATAATATATATTAGGAAAGATACGTAGGCATTTCTCTGCCCCTTGTTGGTGGGGAAGTTGGGAGCAGGGACAGGTCCAGAAAAGTCATTTCTCACTGGTAAAGAGATTTTTATATGCCACTTACTTTCAAAAGAAGAGAGATTTGAAGTTGTTATTATCCCTTTCAATACCCAATTATTTTCTGCTTTGAATTTTTTTTTGTTGATATCATATATTTTCATTAATGGAATGCATACTAAATCATTGAGTGTGTTTGAATTTTTGGAAGGTACTATAGATTTTTTTCTTGCTTCATCCCACCAATCCTACCCTCAGAGCCCAGAGATATATACGTATACCACAAACTCTACCCCAGAGTCCAGTGGTACATATGTGCACCAAAAAACTTTTAATAAAAATCCATATTCTTCATACAAAACACATAGATTCAACACCAGCTTATACATCACCCTGAGAAAAAAAAATTAATTTACAGCACATGCCCATTTCTTGTGTTTTAAACATTCATACATGTCCACACCTTGCAGCAGCACATACTATAAATAGGAAAGCAGCTTCTAAATGAACTCCTGAGCCAGAAAATGTAGGTGGTCGCTATATATGTACTATGGGTCACAAAAGAGTTATAATAAATAAGATAGCTAAACTAGTGAGAAAGATCAGAAGCTATATACAGAGTGTGTCAGGTAATTGATACCAGAAGGATTATCAGTTCACTTAAATCATTAAAACAGTCCCTGGGTGGTGCAAACGGTCAATGAACTCAGGTGTTAACCAAAAGGTTGGAGGTTCGAGTCCACCTAGAGGTGCCACCTATTTCTGAAAAATGAGTCATTGAAAATCCTATGGAGCACAGTTCAACTCTGGCACACATTGGGTCTCCATGAGTAGGAATTAACTTGACAGTCACTGGTTTTGGCTTTAAATCATTTAAAACAACAGAGGCTACATTGCCTTGCTGATTATCTAACTGGACCCCTGGACTACCCGCTCCCTACTGTGTAGGCAGGAGCCATGCTCCCAACCTAGGCCACGGCTACCAGCTGCCTAACCTTCCTCACTGCCTACACTCTCACCTCTCTCCTCACCACCTGCACCATCCCTACTCGGCTGAAATCTGTGTGCTTTCCTCAGTTCTCATGTCCAGGGCTCTTTCTGTAAGCTTATACCTAGCCCAATCCCTTGTCTCTGGGCAAGTCCTTCCCTGGTGCTCCTTGGGACTGGAGGGGACTCCTAGTCCAGTATGGTCATGCTCACTTGGCTCAGGCTCTGACTTCCACCAACTCCCTCCATGAACACCTGCCCAATGACCTCCTTCCTGCCCCGAGGGGAGCTACACACCAACTATGGGTCTCGGGTTGGAAAAGGCATGAGGAGAGTGAGGGGTTGGAGATGTACATATGTAACAGCCATTCATGGGAACCTATTTTGTGCCAGACACATCATATTCATTATTTCTAATCCTTACAATGACCCATGAGTTAAGTATTAACCCTATTTTATGGATGAAAAACTGTTGCTGCAAGATATTCTCTAACTCACACAAAGACACCTAGTTAGTAAGCTCATGAGCCAGAAGTGAAACCTCAGTCTCTGTCTGTCTGTCTCGAAGACCATGCTGTTTCCTCTAGTCCAGTCAGCCATCATTTTTTTTTTCCCCTATCTGATGTTCTACTGTTGTACAAACCCTTTACTTCAGCCTAACCCATCTGTTGTCACCCTCTATATATACCCCACAAGCTCCTATCTTGTGCTTTTGCTATATCTGGAATGCTCATATCTGGTTTGCTGTCAGGTTCTGAGCCATGGTTTAATGCTGACCTTGGGTTCCCACTCAAGGCTACTTACTTCTTCAGCCACACATTGAATCCAGTTGCTGTCAAGTCGATTCTGACTCATAGTGACCTCATGTGTGACAGAGTAGAACTGTGTTCCATAGGGTTTTCAATGGCTGATTTTTTGCAAGTAGTTCGCCAGGCCATTCCCCTTCCCATGCTACCTGCCTCTCTCTCCATAGCTGCATCACAAAGATTCAGAGTTTGCATTTAGCTGACACACACCAGCAGGGCCATGGCAAGTAGAAAATACTGGCATAATTTTGTACTAGATCATAAATACTCACTGCTCCCAAATCCCCCAAGTATACTCCCCTGTTACCCCAGTTCCTCCCTTGAGCCCCCTCCTCCTTGACACTCCTCATGATCCAATAAACAGAGGGGTGATGCTGTCACGGCAGGAATCTCAGGACCCTGTAATTGGTAGGTATCCATCTTGTCCCAAGTGCAAAACCTTTAAATATCTCTTGCATAGAAAGTTACCAATTCCTGGATGCCTGATGCTGGAAGTCCCATCAACTTTCACTTGCCCTCTACCCTACTCCACCCAGAAATTCCCCTTTAGTAGCTTAGAGTCGTTGGAATTTGCCCATAACCTTTGAGCTGAGGTTGTTCCCCCTTACCTCAAGGCTCTTGAGTCACTGTAAGTAGCCAGCATAAACAAACCTTCTAGGAATTCGCCCGAGTTCATTCCAAAGGAAACAAGCAGGGTCGCTGCCTACCTTTGCCTTAATCCCAGGACATAAGTGAAGTCCAAGATGGAAAAACTTTTGGCATCTGTCAAGTAGTCTTTGCTGTGGAAATCTAATTGAAAATTTCAGACCTTCCGGATTTCCTGGCAAAATTATTGCAAAGACAAATGTTTTTGTGTCTACAGTTCCTCATGTGCTCCCTTCCTCCGCTCCCCCACCTCCCAAATCCTAGTCTCTCCCTAAAGGAAGAGGTAATTATCATTTCTAATCTGACCCTGAGGAAACATATTAATCACAGCCCACCCTTCATCACATCTCAAAAGCCCTGGAGATCATCTGCCTTTATTATGTTCTAGAGAATTTACTCTGAGCCAATTAGGGTCCTTTCCAAGGGCAATGAAGTGGCTAAGACAAGTCTCCACTGAAGACAACTCATGTTTTTTCAGCGCTCTGTAATAGAGTTAAATACCAGGAAACCCACTTTAATGAACACCTGCTATCTCCTCCCTACAATAAATCTTTTCCAGGAGAGTGAGGACAGAGCTCACCGTGTTTTCCCCGCGGACACTTAATTCATTTCCATCCCGTCTCCCTCCTGCAGAGGAAGGACTCCAAGATGCAAAATGTGCTCAACTCTGGCCTGGGTGGTGGTGACATGGCTCAGAGACACACTGATAATTCCAGTGGCTTCTGGATTCCTCTGGAGGTCACCTCAATCATCCCTTTGCCTCCAGGCCAGAAATCCTATCAAACTCATCCCAGACTGGTATGCCAGACACCAAATGGGCAAATTTGCCCAGGGCCTGGAATACATTAGTCCAGGATGAAAAGAAACCATGTTCTGGGCAAGAGAGAATGGTGACTGGAACAGATAATACAAACCAGTCTTCTGACACAATTTACTCAAGGCCAGAGGTGCCCAGCCACACAGCCAGCATCATTATGGCCTTGGAGGGGCAGACTGGCCTAGAGAACATGTGGGAGGGGGCAAGAGACTAATTATTCAGAACTTAAATTTAGAATGTATTTTATTCAAAATTGTTTTAGGAACTGGAATTCCATGGCCACCATCAAACATGCTTGGTGGCAGGGGCTGGTTTGGTAGGAACTGAGAGGTATGGGTTCTGGGGGGAATACTGTAGCACCAGCTTCCCAGGAGAGGCAGGCCCCACAGATTCCTTAAATATGCCTTAAGGCTCTGTACTTGAGATTCCATTGCCCGAGATCTTCACATTCTTTGTTCCCTCATTTTATTCTGGTCTCTGCTCAAATATTACTTCCTCAGAGAGGCCCTCCCTGGCCACCTTCTGGGACTTAGGGGTGCATACTCTGGTAACATGACCCACCCTCAAGAGGACAGGCCCAGGGAAGAAGACCACACCGACCTGCAAATGGGCTAGGGGCCATTTAGCCAGGAAGTTCTGGAATTCTGGGTATTTGCAAAGTGATCTAGATGGGTACTCCTCACCGTGTAGGCAGGAGCATGACTGAAGGACAGTTGGAGGAAGCCTATTCCTGGGCCTTCTCTTACCCAGATCCAAGAGTCCATATTGGTGCTGGTTTGTCTCCTCAGGGCCACCTCAGAGCTGTAAGATGACCTCTGATGAAACCATCACTTTATTTTAAGGAAAAATAATGGGGAAGTGGGTAAGTAAAAAAGACTGCTAGCTAAGTTACCCTCCTTTTCTTCCAACCTTTCTGGGAAGTCCCAGCCTATAACTTCTGTTTGCTTATTATTGGCCATGTAGTCACATGACCACCCCTATCTGAAAGGGATACTGGGAAATGTGTTTTTCTTTGCTGGGTACATTGTCCCATTTCTCAACAAAGCCAAGGTTCTATTGAAAACCAAAAATCCAAACTCATTGCTGTCAAGTTGATTCTGACTCATAGAGACCCTATAGGACAGAGTAGAACTGCCCCATAGGGTTTCCAAGGAGCACCTGGTGGATTTGAACTGCTGACCTTTTGGTTAGCAGCCGAACTCTTAACCACTATGGCAGTTCTATTATTGAAGGTTTTTATTAGAAAAGGAGAAAATAGATTTTGTATAGACAATTAGAAGTCTCTGTCACTGACCACTTTGCTTCCACAGCTTCTTCTGGCCCTTTAAATAAAAAAGAAAAAAGTCTAGCCTGAATTTGAAGGCAAGTGAAGGGGGCCATGAGCTGCTAATACAGGATGGGTGCCAGAACATGAAGGTCTCAAATGCTAGACTAAGAGTAATGGAGAGACTCCAGCCCTGGCTCATAAGCTTCAGGTAGGGGATGGTTTCCTGTGTTGTGAGCTTGCTATGTGCCAGGCACTAAGCCAAGTGCTTTTATATACATAATTTTTTTTGATCCTAATAACAATACCATGAAGTATGTTTGGTGGTTTCCATTTTACAGATAAAGAAGCAAAGGCTATTAAGTGTTTTGTTGAAGGTCACTCAACTCATAAGCAGTGAAGCCTGGCTTTGTTCCTATCTCCATCTGATTCCAAAGCCCATGCTCTTATCCACCGTGTAATAACCTCTGGCTAACAGTCAAATGGCCAGGTTCCACAGCCCAGTTCCCTAGATCCTTCAATTCTCTCCAAGTCTTTGACCTTTTCCACATCCAGTTCCTTTCCCCAGTAGTCCCTTTTCTTTAGCAGCAGTCGGTGGAGCCTAGACATCAGGGTTGGAAGTTGTCTCCACCCCCTAGCCCAACCAGATCCAGGGTCTTGCCAAAAAGATGGCTGGGAACCCTAGATGTTGATGAGGAGGAGGGGACAAGACCTAGCATCCTGCCCTGAGTGAAGTCTGAACCAAGCGGTCACATGAGCCCTTCCAAGGGCCTGATGGGATGAGGTCAGGTTGCAAACTTCCACCAACACCCCCCTACTCGGTGGGATGTTTCTAAGACCTGGCAAGTAAGGAATGCACTAAAGTGGTATGAACTCAGTAAATAGATGTCCCTAGAGATCCCAGCTGGAGCCCTGGTGGCGCAGTGGTTAAGAGTTCGGCTGTCAACCAAAAGGCTGGCAGTTCCAGTACAGCAGCTGCTCCTTGGAAACCTTATAGGGAAGTTCTATTCTGTCCTTTAGGGTCACTATGAGTTGGAATTGACTCTACGGCAATGGGTTTTAGAGACCCCAGACTTCTGCAGCTCACAAGTCACAGGAAACTTAATGCCTACATCAGGCTCCAACTCTGGTCTTACAGGATTCTCTTTTCCAGGAATCTCTGGAAATCTCTCAAAAAACTTTTGCTTGTTCCATCAGTGTGGCCTGGCTGCCATATGTCACCAAGTTTGTGGCCTGACTCTGATTGCCACTCTCCTCTTTGTTAGGTCATTTCTGACCTTCACTGATCTAGTTTCCCTTGAGCTGCAGCTATCACTGTCCTTGCATGGACAGAGACCTATCCCTTAATTATCTAGCTTAGACCAGAAAATCAAGTTTATCAGGGCTATACTAAGTGTAAAATCTCATGTTCTTGCATTGTTGTGCACTGTTGATTCCAACTCATAGCAACCCTATATGACAGAGTAGAACTGCCCCGTAGGGTTTCCTGAACTATAATCTTTACAGGAACATATCACCAGGTCTTTTCTCCTGTGGAGCCACTAGGTGGGTTTGAATTGCCAACCTTACTGTTATCAGCTGAGCACTTAACCATTTTGCCACCAATGTTCCTTTAAAATCTCGTACAAGTGTAACTTACTCAAAATTCTTCCTGTTGCAAGTAGCAGACACCTCCATCATGTAACTGAGAAGTTCAGGGATAAAGCTGATTTTAGAAACCATGGGCACTCAAGTAAGTTCTCTTTTCTGCCCTCCCTGCCTCCCTCCCTTCCTTCTACAGGAGCTTTGTCCCAAAGCTAACATGCATTCTCTATGAGTCACCAGAGCCCACTCCTAAGATTATACCCAACATATGTATATACATTAGTGCAACAGAAGATGTACAGATGTATAAAAGAATGTTCATACCAGCATTATTTGCAATAGCCTCATACTAGAAATAAACTTCACATCCATCGTCGATAAATAAATTGTGATAATTCATACAATGGAGGTGAAAATAATTATAATTCATATAATACAGCAAAGAAAATGTACACACTCTGCTACATGCAACAACGTGGGTGAATCTCAGACCATAATATTGAGCAAAACAAGTCAAACATAAAAAAATATTTATGGTATGATTCCATTTATATAAAGTTCAAAGATAGGAAAAACTTTTTTATAGAAATAGAAGACAGAGTAGGGGTTACTTTTGGAGGGTACTAACTGGGAGGGCAGGAGGTAAGCTTTGGAGGGCATGAAGGAGGCTTCTGGGTGCCAGTAATGTTCTTTGTCTTGACCTCAGTGGTGGTTTCATGTGCTCCAGATTTGTGCATCCTATTGTATGTATGTTGTACTTCAATTTAAAGATCTTAAAATAAAAAGGAAGCTTTAATAGTAGGATTGCAGACATGGTGGCAACTGGTGGATGAGGAACTTCAGGGTCGGGAGTCCTTCTTAGACTCCTTCAAATCAAGCAGTAAGTACTGATCTGCACTTGCTATGTGCTGGGCATGGTATATGGCCCTGAATGCATCCTTGTCTTCAAGGAGCTACAGACACCCCATGGGTAGCTCTCTGCTTTACCTTATGTTCCTTCTATATAAGGATTGACTGGCATCTCCAAAGGAAGAGAACTAGAACGTCTGCTCACCAGAAATGTGAATAACTTGGACCCAGCTGATCCTGTGGAGTGTGTCTGTGTTGCTTACCTGCCATAGTTCCCTACTTCAGTCACTCTCTCACTCTCCTGGATGATTATGTCACAGTCTCTCTTCTCCCCTCAAACTGTCAGCACCTCCTCCCGCATCTTCATTCTCTCTTTCTTTCTTTTTTAATATTTTATTGTGTTTTAGGTGAAAGTTTAGATAGCAAATTAGATTACCATTCAGCAATTCAGACACAAATTGTTCCATGACATTGGTTACTATCCCTGCAATGTGTCAGCGCTCTCATCATTTCCACAACCCCACCCACCCCATTTCCATCCATCCAGTTTCCCTGCTCCTCCTTGCCTTCTCATCTTTGATTTTGAGTAAATGTTGACTGTTTGGTCTCATATAGTTGACTGTTTAAAGGAGCACATTCCTCACAGATGTTATTGTTTATTTTACAGGCCAATCTATTATTTGGTTGAAAGGTAACCTCTGGGAATGGTATCGGTTCCAAGTTAAAAGCGTATCTTAGGGCAACAGTCACGGTGTTCCTCTAGTTTCTATCAGTCCAGTAAGTCTGGTCTTTTTTATGAATTTGAGTTGTGTTCTACATTTTTCTCCCATTCTAATTGGGAACTTCTATTGTGTCCCTGGTCAAAACAGTTGGTAGTGCTAGCCAGGCACCATCTAGTTCTTCTAGTCTCAGGCTAGAAAGAGGCTTTGGTTCTTGTGGGCCATTAGTCCTGTGGACTAATTTCTTCCTTGAGTCTTTGGTTTCTTTCACTTTCCTTTGCTCCAGATGGAAAGAGACCAATAGCTGTATCTTAGATCATCGCTTGCATGCTTTTAAGGCTCCAGAACTCTACTCACTAAAGTAGGATGCAGAACATTATCTTTACGAACTAAGTTATGCCAGTTGACCTAGTTGTCTTACAAGACTATGGTCCTGAGCCTTCAAGCCCAGTAAACAATCCCACAAGGTGTTTGGATATGTCTAGGAAGTATCTCTAAATGTGCCCCCCATGTGCTTTATTGTATATATAAATATATATACAGCACATACAAACATGTATGTACATATGCCACAAAATATACTTATATATGCACATGCATGTATTCCCATATGGCTTCCCACGCCCATGTAGCATATATATCTACCTATGTAACCACTCACATTTTTGCTTGTTATTACTGCTCTTGCAAGATTGTATATGTTATAGCATTTGTTTTGTCGTTCGTTCTTGAGGAGACCTGATGGCACAGTGGTTGAGAGTTCGGCTGCTAACCAAAATGTCAGCAGTTTGAATCCACCAACTGCTCCTTGGAAACCCTACGGGGCAGCTCTACTCTGACCTATAGGGCTGCCATGAGTCGGAATAGACTTGACAGCAATGAGTTTTTATTCTTGCATACATCTCAATGTCTTCATTTACCTTGGCCAAGTTGTGCTGACTTCTCTCATATTCTGTATTTCCTTTTCCATCACCAGAATTATCACGTATCTACTGTCTAGTAAGTGACTCCCCCTCCTTCACCCTCCCATTCCTGGTAACCACTAAAGAACATTGCTTTGTGTATGTATACTTATTCTTGACTGTTTATGAAAGTGGTATCATGCAATATTTGTCCTTTTGTGTTTGACTTACTTCACTCAGCATAATATCATTCAGATTCATCCATGTTATAAGATGTTTCATAGACTTATTATTATAACTTACAGTTTTGTAATATTCCATTGTATGTATGTACAACAATTTGCACATTCGTCTGTTGATGGGCACTTAGGTAGTTTCCATCTTTTTGCATTTTGAATACTGCTGCAATGAACATGGGTGTGCATATGTCTATTCATGTCACTACTCATATCTCTAGGATACACACCTAGGAGTTGGATTGCTGGATTGTAAGGTATTTCTATTTCTAGCTTTTTGAGAAGCGCCATACCATTTTTCATAGAGATGGTACCATTTTACGATCCCACTGGCAGTGCAAAAGAGTTCTAATCTCGAAGGCTTCCTGCAAAATGGCACTCTAGGCAGAAGTACCACCCTGTCCCTCCACACCAAAGATCTGAAAAACTAAGCCAAACAGAGAAAACAGAAATCCTGAAACCTTAAAACATCAAATGAAGAGATAAAGAACTCAGCCAAGCACCAAATGGAGCGACAAAACTGACAGAGAATGGAGAGCGAGGAGAGATTCATGCAGAGGTCCACTATCAGCTAATGCAGCGTGGATCTGCCATCTTGGACTCCTATCAGAGACCAGCAAATAGGGGGTATGAGACAGCAGCTTCACGGAGCTTCCAGCAGGAGACAAAACAACCAGTAATTTGCGATATGCCTTTCCCACCCCCCACCGTTCTTCACCCCCACTTGACCTCCTCTGCTTACCGCAGACACAGTCTCTTGGCTGGAAAGCACCAGCTACTTGGATTCCATATACCCGCAATGGCCGGCTACCTGAGTGCCATTTGTTGGGTGCTGGTGTTGCTTTTTTCCATTTCTTTTGATTTCTTCCTTACCTCTCACCACCTCCCCCTCCTTTTGCTCAAATACCTGGCTCCGTGTGCCATCTTTGCTTCTTCCTAAGGGGCCGCAGAGCTCCGTTCAAGTGTGGAACTGCTTCCCGGTCCGTGCTGCCATGCTGGTAGGATCCCAGGGCTTTTGTTTGTTTGTCTGTTTTCTTTTCCTTTTCTCTAGTTGGGAGCCCCTTCTTGCCAGGCAGTGCTACACAGATTGGGACCTACCCCCTCAGCTTGCGCAGACACACAGAGGAATCCCTGAGGACATTTTTTTTTCATGTTTTTTTTCCCCCCCGTTTTTTGGGAGCTTTTCTTGTTTTATTTTTTTAAATTTGTTTAGTTTTCTTTTCCCTCTTTTTCCCTTTTCGTCTTTCTTCATTATTCAGTTTCAAGTATATCTATACCTTCCTTCTCTTCCTGTTCCCTGAATACCTGGTGCTGAATACCTCTATGACTTCTAGCCAGGCTGTACTGCAACACCTG
>NW_004444118.1:597431-605461 GCF_000243295.1 Trichechus manatus latirostris | reverse complement strand
CCAACTGATATTTGTGTGTTGATCTTATACCCTGCCACTTTACTGAATGCTTTTGTTAATTCCAGTAACTTTCTTGTGGAATTTCGGGGATTTTCTTTGTATAAGATCATGTGATCTAGGAATAGGGATTGTTTTACTTCTTTCTTACCAATTTGGATACCCTTTATTTCCCTTGCTTGCCTTATTGTTCTGGCTAGGACTTCCAGTACAATATTGAATAAGAGTGGTGATAATGGGCATCCTTGTCTTGCTCCTGTTCTCAAGGGGAATGCTTTCTATCTCTCACCATTGAGAATAATGTTGGCTGTTGGCTTTGCATATATGTCTTTAATTATGTTGAGGAATTTTCCTTCTATTCCTATTTTGCTGAGAGCTTTTATCAAGAAAGGGTGTTGGACTTTATCAAATGCCTTTTTTGCATTGATTGAGATGATCAAGTGATTGCTTTCCTTTGTTTTATTTATGTGGTGAGTTACACTGATTGATTTTCTAATGTTGAACCACCCTTGCATCCCTGGTATGAATTCCATCTGATCATGATATATTATTGTTTTGATATGCTGTTGTATTCTGTTGGTTAGAATTTGGTTGAGAATATTTACGTCTATATTTATGAGGGATATTGGTCTGTAATTTTCTTCTTTTGTGGTGTCTTTGCCTGACTTTGGTATCAGGGTTATGCTGCCTTCATAGAATGAATTAGGGAGTATTCCTTCCTTTTCTATGTACTGGAATAGTTTGAGTAGAATTGATGTCAACTCTTCTCTGAACGTTCGGTAGAATTCTCCAGTGAAGCCATCTGGGCTGGGGCTTTTTTAAAAAATTTTTTTAATTGTACTTTAGATGAAGGTTTACAGAACAAATAGGTTCTCATTAAACAGTACACATATTGTTTTATGACATTGGTTAACAACTCCACAACATGTCAACACTCTGCCTTCTTGACCTTGGGTTTCCTATTATCAGCTTTCCTGCCCCCTCCTGCCTTCTAGTCCTTGCCCCTGGGATGTTGTGCCCCATTAGTCTCATTTTGTTTTATGGGGCTGTCTAATCTTTGCCTGAAGGGTGAACCTCGGTAGTAACTTCATTACTGAGCTAAGAGTGTGTCCAGGGGCCATACTGTCAGGGTTTCTCCAGTCTCTGTCAGGCCAGTAAGTCTGGTCTTTTTCAGTGAGTTAGAATTTTGTTCTATATTTTTCTCCAGCTCTGTCTTGGACCCTCTGTTGTGATCCCTGTCAGAGCAGTCAGTGGTGGTAGCTGGGCACCATCTAGTTGTACTGGACTCAGTCTGGTGGAGGCCGTGGTAGTTGTAGTCCATTAGTCCTCTGGACTAATCTTTTCCTTGTATCCTGTTCTCTTCATTCTCCCTTACTCCCGAAGTGATGAGACCAGTGGAGTATCTTAGATGGCTGCTCACAGGCTTTTAAGACCCCAGACGCTACTCACCACGGTAGAACGTAGAACATTGTCTTACAAACTATGTTACGCCAATTGAGCTAGATGTTCCCCAAGACCATGGTCCCCACATGGGCTGGGGTTTTTTTTGTTGAGTTTTTTTTTTTTTTTTTAATATCTTGAATTTCTTCTTTTGTTATGGATCTATTTAGATTTTCTACCTCTATTTGTATGAGTTTAGGTAGGTACTATGTTTCTAGAAATTTGTCTATTTCTTGTAGGTTTTCAAATTGGTTGGAGTAGAATTTTTCATAATATTTTGTCATGATCCTCTTTATCTCAGTTGCTTCTGTTGTACTGTCACCCATTTCATTTCTTATTTTGGTTATTTGAGTTTTCTTATTTGTTTTCTGTGTCAATTTAGCCAGTGGTTTGTCAATTTTATTGATCCTCTCCAAGTACCAACTTCTGGTTTTGTTGATTCTTTCTATTGTTTTTCTGTTTTATATTTCATTTATTTCTGCTCCAATATTTATTATTTCCTTTCTTCTGGTGACTGTGGGCTTCTTTTGCTGTTCCTATTCTATTTTCTCAAGTTGTTGTTCAAGTTATTGATTTGGGACCTTTCTTTTTTTTTTTTTTTGATGCGTGCATTCTTTGCTATAAATTTTCCTCCAAGCACTGCTTTTCTGTGTCCCAGAGGATTTGGTATGTTGCGCCTTCATTCTCATTTGATTCTAAAAGTTTTAATATTTCATTTTCAATTTCTTCTATTACCCAATAGTTTTTAAGTAAAGTGTTATTCAGTTTCCATGTATTTAGTTTTTGTCCTTGCTCTTTCTGTTATTGATTTCTAGTTTTATAGCATTATGGTCAGAGAAGATGCTTTGTATTATGTCAATGTTTTTGAATTTATTGAGGCTTGCTTTGTGGCCTAGGATATGATCTATTCTCGAGAATGATTCATGTGTGTTGAAGAAGAATGTATACTGTGCTGCTGTTGGGTAGTGTGTATGTCTGTTTTGCTCTTGGTATGTTGTCTGGTGTGCTGTTGTGTTCTGTATGTATCTATGAGGTTGAGCTGGTTGATTGTGTTATTTAGATCTTCTGTATCTTTATTGAGCTTCTTTCTAGTCGTTCTCCCCATCTTTGAAAGTGGCGTGTTAAAGTCTCCTACTATTATGGTAGAACAATTTCTCTTTTCAATTCTGTAAGAGTTTATGTATTTTAGAGCTCTGTCATTGGGCACAAAAATATTTATTATTTAATGTCTTCTTGGTGAATTGACCCTTTAGGCATAATATAATGCCCTTCTTTGTCTCTTATAATGGATTTTGACTTAAAGTCTATTTTACCCAAAATTATTATTGTTACTCCTGCTCTCTTTTGATTACTGTTTGCTTGATATATATTTTTTCCATCCTTTGATTTTTTACTTATCTATGTCTTTATGTGTCTAAGATGTGTCTCTTGTAGGCAACATATTGATGGGTCATATTTTTTATTCATTCTGTCACTCTCTGTCTCTTGACTGGTGCATTTAATCCACTTACATTCAGTGTGATTAATGTTAGGTATGAATTCACTGCGGTCATTTTTTTTAATACTTTTTTATGTGGGTGAACAGTTTCTTTGTTCCTCTTAATTTTCTGTGCTGAGTTCTTTTTGTATATTGATTTTCTTTTCCTATCATAGTTGTTTTTGTGTTTACTGAGTTTTTTTTTCATTTTGTTTTTTATTTTGGTGAGTAGATTTATTAATTTTCTTTGTGATTACTCTGAAGTTTACCTTTATCCTGTTAAATTTAAAACAGTCTTTATATCTTGAAATAGCCTTGACTTCCTCTCAATATGGAAGTTCTGTAATGACACCTTTTATTCCCCTTTTTTGTTTCGAAGTTGTCATTGTTTACAGCTTAACACCTCTGGTTCTCTGCAGTCAGTTTTGTAGCTTTATTTTATTTTCATGAAATCTTTATCTGCTTTGGTATCTGAGTGTTGCTGTTGCATGTCTTTATCTCAGGTTTTTGTCTGACGTTGTTGGTTCTCTATCTTAAGGAGTTCCTTTAATATTCCTTGTAAGACTGGTCTGGTTTTAACAAATTCCCTTAATTTCTGCTTATCTTAGAATGTCTTAGTTTTGTCATTGTTTTTGAAAGACTGTTTTGCTGGATGTATGATTCTTGACTGGCAATTCTTTTCTTTCAGGGTTTTATATATATCATCCCATTACCTTCTTGCCTGCATGGTTTCTGATGAGAAATGAACATATAGTCTTATTGGTACCTATTGTAGGTGATATTTCTTTTTTCATGAGCTGCTTTCAGAATTCTTTCTTTGTCTTTGGTTTTGGAAAGTTTGATTGTGATATGTCTTGGTGAATTTCTTTTGGGTTCTATTCTGTATGGGGCTTGTTTGGCTTCTTGGATGGAAGCCTTCTTGTCTTTCATGATAATTGGGAAGTTTTCAGCCAATATATCTTTAAAATTTTTCTCTGTACTTTTTTGTTTCTCCTTCTCTTCTGGAAATCCTATTACATGTAAATGATTCCTCTTGATGATGTTTCACATAACTCTTAGGCTTTCTTCATTTTTCTTCATTCTTTTTTTTGATGGTTCCTCAAACAAGGGATTTGTCCTATATTTGGCTGATTCTTCCACTAATTCAATTCTACTTCTGGGTCCTTCCACTGTGCTATCTATTTCTGATATTTTATTGTTAATCTTCTGAATTTCTAGTTGCTGTTTTTGTATGGTTTCTAATTGTCTATTGAGTCTGTCATTTTGTTCTTGTATTGTTTTCCTGAATTCTTCTAGGATTTTTTTCTGTGTTTTCCTTGATTTCTTTGAGGATCCTGAATATAAGTATTTTGAATTCCTTCTCAGGTATTTTGATTGTCATTTCTTCCTCAGGAAGATTTTCTTTTCCTTTATTTTGCTCACTTGTTTGAGACATTTTATCCTGTTTCTTCACATAACTTGTTACTGTCTGCTGTCTCCAAGGCATTAAGGTATTATTTTATTTATTTATATATTTATCGACTGATTGTATATTTGTTTGTTTTGTCCTGATTTTTTGTTGTTGTTGTTGTTGTTTTGATATATCAGGGTTGTGTGCTCTGCTGATCACTGGTGGGGTGGCAAGTGAACGCTAACCACCTATCACTGGATGGGTGGGGCAGCAGCAGCGGAGAGGGAGTGCAGATGGAGTGGATGTGCACAGTCATCTGTCCGGCGACATGGGTGTGCACACTGCTGCTTGCTGGGTGGGCAGGGCAGCTAGTCGGGGGGTCATGGACTGGGCATGTTACCAGCTGTGGGTGGGGTAGGCTGGATGGGGGGATGAGAGGAGCTTGTATCAAAGTCCCTGGGAAGGCAGGGTGACAAGAGGGGAGACTCATGCCACTGGTCACTGGGAGGGTCTGGGAAGGGGAAGCTTGCTCCTCTGGTCACTGGGCATGGGTACTAGGGAACTCCTCATAGGCTGCAGCCAGCATTCAGGACCTGGCCCCAAACAAATGCAAGGAAGAGGAGCTGCCTAGAGTCTGGTCAGGTGAGGGACATCCTGCTGACACTCTGTGGATCTACTACACCATGTGCGCCACCCACCCTAATAGTCAGGGGCCACTGCTGGTGAGTGGTCCTGTCTCTGACTCCTGCTCTGTGGTTGCCCGGATACCAGGAGCTCTCACCTGCCTTCCTGTAATTTCCCTTCTTAGATCTGGTTCATGTCCTGTTCACCTTGCTTCACTCTGAGTTTGTCTACACAGTTCCTATGTCTCCTATTGGGAATTCCTTGAAGTTGCTTTCCTGTGCTCCTGACCTGGGATCACTTTTTCCTTTGTCTCAGGATGACCATGCTGTGCCAGGCTGGCTGGCAGGGCACTTCTGATCTGTAACTCTCCTCGTTCACTGTTTTCATGCAGTTTCTTTTTCTAATCAGTGTTCAATCTAATCCTTCATCCTTCCTTTTGATGCTCAGGGTCCCAGGATTGTCATCTGTATCTGTTTCACTTGGTTTCTTGGGTCTTTGCTGTAGGAGGATGGCATGGTGTGTCTGAGTAAGCTGCCATCTTGGGCCATCTCCTCACTTTCTCTTTCACTGAGAAAGAAGAAACCATTAGAGGAGAACCTCTGCCTATTCCTGCCCCACCTCTATTAGCCTGTTTGCCCCTGAGCCTGTACAATCTCCTCTCTCCCTCCAATTACTTCCCCACTTGTCTGATTCCTTTTAGAGCAAATTCCTTAAAAAACTTTAAAATATTAATTGTCTCCATTCTTTCTTGAATCCTCACTAATCTGATTTTTGTCCCACTACTTCGCCGAAACAGTTCTTGTGAAGGTTACCAAACACCTTCATGTCGCTCCACCCAATGGTCAGTTTTCAGTCCTCTTCTTACTTGACTTACCAGCAACATTTGATACAGTTGTCTGCACCCTCCTTCTTGATAAAGAGAGGGCATCCCTATTTCTTGATTCTCTTGCTTCCTCACTGAATTCTCCTTCTCTATCTCCTTTTCTAGTTTTTTCTACATCTGCTTCAGGTCTTAGTTCTTGGACCTCTTCTTCTCCACCTATCCACACTCCATTATATCTTATCCAGTCTCAGGGTTTTAACACAAACTCCAGACTTGTACCTCTAACTGCCTTTTGGACATCATATGACTGTAAGATATTTATCTCAGTTTAATAATGTCCCAAAGCAAATTCCTCCTACAGGATTCCCATTACAGTAGATAGCAACTTTGTTTTCCAGTTGCTTAGGTAAAAAATCTTTAATTGTCCCAAGCCTCTAGAGCTTCACTCAGTCCAAAAGGGTCAGTCTTTCATCCAAATGCCAGGCAGACAAAACCTGAAAGACCACCCACAGTCTTCCTCATGTCTGTTGATGGAAACTCCATCCTGCCAGATGCTCAGATCAAAAACTTTGGCATCATCCTTACCGCCTGTCTTTCTTTCATACTCCACATTTGAGCCATCAGCAAATACTACCAGCTCTACTTTCAAAATATACCCAGAATATGACCATTTATTATCAGCTCTACCACACTTAAGCCACTGTCATCTCTGCAAGATTATTGTAATAGCCTTCTGCTCTCCTTGCTTCAGTCTTTGTTTCCCACCAGTCTAATATCAACATTCTCAGCCTTGCAGCCAGAGTGGCATCTAAACATGCAAGCTGCCCATGCCTCTCTACTGCTCAGAACTACCAAAGGGCATCCTTTCTCATTCAGCATGGACACTGACCAATCCAGACAAACAAAAAACAAACGTAAACCTGTTGTCATCGAGTCGATTCTGACTCATAGCAACCGTATAGGGCAGAGTAGAACCATCCCATATGGTTTCCAAGCAGCCCCTGGTAGATTTGAACTGCCAACCTTCTGGTTAGCAGCCATAGCTCTTAACCACTATGCCACCAGGGTTTCCAATCCAAACCAGTGCCTACTATATTGCTGGAGAAGGTTCCTGAAGGTGCCTGGTGTTACACCTGTAGTTGCCATGTATGAGGAGTTCCAAGGTGGCCAGTTAGGACTGGTGTGACCAGGGTAGTGGTGGTGTGGTTCTTGGGAGCTTGGGAGAGTGACTATTTACTAACCAGTATGGAAATATTTTAGTGATCAGGACTCCAATATAGGTACATATCAGCTGAACATCAACCTTGCTCCTATTATTTTCCTCCTTGTTCACTCTGCTCTTGCCATGCTGGCCTCCTTACTGTCATGTGCCAGGTTTGTCCCTCCTTTTGCTCTTCTCCCTCATGGTTCACTCCTTCACTTCCTGCAGATCACTGCTAAAATTTCACCTCAGAGAAGTCCATCGTGACCACGAGAAAATCCCCAACATGCCTACCTCCCTCATTATTGTTCTCCAAAGTTCTATCAACAATCTGATATACCATACACTTATTTATTTATTTGGAGCCCTGGTGGAGCAGTGGTTAAGAGCTTGGCTGTTAACCAAAAAGTCAGCAGTTTGAAACCACCAGCTGCTCCTTGGAAGCACTATAGGGCAGTTCTATTCTATCCTATAGGGTCACTATGAGTTGGAATTGACTTGAAGGCAACGGGTTCTTATTTATTTATTAAAGTACTTATTTTTTATTGCGGTATATGTTGTTGCTGTTGCTAGATGCTGTCAAGTAGGTTCTGACTCATAGTGATTGTATGTACAATAGAATGAAACACTGCCTGGTCCTGTGCCATCCTCAGGATCGTTATTATGATTGAGGCCATTGTTGCAGCCACTGTACCAATCCATCTCATTGAGGGTCTTCCTCTTTTTTGCTAACCCTCTACTTTAACAAGCATGAAGTCCTTCTCCAGGGACTGAGCCCTCCTGATAACGTGTTCAAAGTGTGTGAGACGAAGTCTCGCCATCCTTTCTTCTAAGGAGCATTCTGGCTGTATTTCTTCCAAGACAGATTTGTTTGTTCTTGTGGCAGTCCATAGTATATTCGATATTCTTCGGCAACACCATAATTCAAAGGTATCGATTCTTCTTCCGTCTTCCTTATTCATTGCCCAGCTTTCACTGGTGTCTGAGGCGACTGAAAACAGCATGAATTGGGTCAGGCCCACCTTAGTCTTCAAGGTGACATCTTTGCTTTTTAACAGTTTAAAGAGGTCTTTTGCAG
>NW_004444118.1:571504-597331 GCF_000243295.1 Trichechus manatus latirostris | reverse complement strand
CAACTGACTGGAAGAGATCCATATTTATGCCTATTTCAGAGAAAGGTGATCCACCTGAATGCGGAAATTATTGAACAATATCATTAATATCACACGGAAGTAAAATATTGCTGGAGATCATTCAAAAGCATCTACAGCAGTACATCAACAGGGAACCGCCAGAAATTCAAGCCAGATTCAGCAGAGGATGTGGAACCAGAGATAATCATTGCTGATGTCAGATGGATCCTGGCTGAAAGCAGAGAATCTCAGAAAGATGTTTACCTATGTTTTACTGACTATGCAAAGGCATTTGGCTGTGTGGATCATAACAAATTAAGGATAACATTGAGAAGCATGGTAATTCCAGAACACTTAATTGTGCTCATGAGGAACCTGTACATAGATAAAGAGGCAGTTGTTTGAACAGAACAAGGGGATACTGCATGGCTTAAAGTCAGGAAAGGTGTGCATCAGGGTTGTATCCTTTCACCATACTTATTCAATCCGAATGCTGAGCAAATAATCTGAGAAGCTGGACTATATGAAGAAGAATGGGGCGTCAGGACTGGAGGAAGACTCATTAACAACCTGTGTTATGCAGATGACACAGCCTTGCTTGCTGAAAGTGAAGAGAACTTGAAGCACTTACTGATGAAGGTCCAAGACTACAGCCTTCAGTATGGATTACACCTCAACATAAAGGAAGCAAAAATCCTCACAACTGGACCAATAAGCAACATGATAAATGGAGAAAAGATCAAAGCTGTCAAGGATTTCATTTTACTTGGATCCACAATCAACACCCATGGAAGCAGCAGTCAAGAAATCAAATGGTGCATTGCATTGGGAAAATCTGCTGCAAAAGACCTCTTTAAACTGTTAAAAAGCAAAGATGTCACCTTGAAGACTAAGGTGGGCCTGACCCAATTCATGCTGTTTTCAGTCGCCTCAGACACCAGTGAAAGCTGGGCAATGAATAAGGAAGACGGAAGAAGAATCGATACCTTTGAATTATGGTGTTGCCGAAGAATATCGAATATACTATGGACTGCCACAAGAACAAACAAATCTGTCTTGGAAGAAATACAGCCAGAATGCTCCTTAGAAGAAAGGATGGCGATACTTCGTCTCACACACTTTGAACACGTTATCAGGAGGGCTCAGTCCCTGGAGAAGGACTTCATGCTTGTTAAAGTAGAGGGTTAGCAAAAAAGAGGAAGACCCTCAATGAGATGGATTGGTACAGTGGCTGCAACAATGGCCTCAAGCATAGCAAAGATTGCAGGGATGGTGCAGGACCAGGCAGTGTTCATTCTGTTGTACATAGGGTTGCTATGGGTTGGAATTTATTGGACGACACCTAACAACACCGACATATATATATACTCATGTATATATATAAAACAAAACATTTTCCATTACAACATTTTTTACATATAAAATTCAGTGACGTTAATGAAGTTCATCATGTTGTATAACCATCACCACTATTCATTTCCAACTTTCCATCACCCTTGACAGAAACTCATTTACTTATTTAGTTTTGATTGCCTGTTTTCCCCATTAGAATGTGAGTTTCCTGAGGAAAAGGATTTTGTTCTTCTCTCTGCTGCATTTCCATTTCCTTCACCTAATAGGCACTCAATGAAATTGCTGAATGAATGAATAACTGAGCACCCTGTAATTCAACAAAACTAATAATTAGCACCAACCACCTCTCTTGCTAGGCTAAAGCTCAGAATTAGGAAGAACTTTTTGAGAGTCAGAGCTACTCAAAGGTGGAGTGAACTGTTTAAAAGAGATGATATGTTCCCAGTTTTGGCAATCAGTGCATTATAGTGGGAACTCTGAGCTCCACCAATCTGGTCTTCAACTTATACAATGTATTTAACTTTCTAGGACCCCTATGTCCTCATCTGCAAAATGAGGTGATTTTACCCATAACACAGGGTTGTGGTGAAAATTAAATGAGAATGTACATGCAAAGGGCTTAACATAATGTCCAGCACATACTAAGTGCATAGTAAGTATTGGTTCCCTCCTCCATACTTTCTCTCATACCTGCAGGGGTGTGGTGGTCCACGGATGGTCATATGGCTTCAAGAACTCAAGAGAGATGGGGAACATAGATTCAGGCAGGGGGTGGGTGTGGGGATGGAGGCAGGGATTGGTGCCATTGCTCCTGCTGGGATAGCTCCCAGGCCTGCTGAGTTGGAGGGCACAGAGCAGGCCCCATCTGTGCTACCAGGCTTTCTGTGATGCTCTGGGAGGAGTGACAAGCACTATCCCAGATCATGCATATTCAAAGCCCGGTCTGGTTCCCTGGCACAATGGGCCAGAACAACAAAGCAGGTAACAGCTTGCCTCCTTGAGTCAAACACTGAGTAACTGGGTCTTTTAGGTCTGAATTGGTAGGGCAGGATGGGTCCCCAAGAAAATACTACATTATTTCCTTTGAATTCAAGTGGACAATCTCTGAACCCAGGGTTCTTATCCAAGAGTCCAAGACTCCCAAGGCATCTGTAGATAGAATTCAGGTGGCCCATGAACTTAGACGGGAAAAAAATACATCTTTATTTTTACTAATCTCATACTGAATTATAACATTTTCTTCTATTTGAATATTGGCAACAAATCGTGTTACTATTGGTGTTACCTATGACTTTGACGACAATAGAAATCACATATAGTTTCATAGCACATTATAATTGTTGCAGATATCTTACATTAACATTCATACTCATGTTTGAAATAATGGCAGTTTTTAGAATTTCTGCAAGATCTTGTTATTTAATGCTTTACAAAAGAAAACTGCATGTTACTCTACCACGATTTTTTTCATAATAATTGTGCCTCAATGTCATTGGTTTCCCTTATAATCCTATGTGTTTGATTTTATTCCATGTATTTTTAAAACATTATTCTGTAAAGTCTACATGGGCTTCAGCAGATTTATGAAACGGTCCATGGCTCAAAAACTCCACTTTAAACCATTTTGAAGAGACAAATGTGTGTTGCGTTGTCTCATGTATGTGTGTGTGTGCACACACATGTGCACGCACATGGATGTGTTTGTGTTCCAGAATCAGAAGTAAACCAACCTCATCAACCTAATTTCAGAAACACTATTTCCAAGATTGAACTTTAATCCTTTCTTTCTGCCACAGAACCAGATTGCCTGGTGTCAGTAGGCTAGAAGGATATCTACTTCTTATGCATTGATCCTCCTCACACCACAGTCAAGTTACCCTGAGCCATCTCCTCTCCTAGGTGGCTGGCTGAATCAATGGATTCCTTACTCTTGGGCCTACTTCCCCAGCCCTGTTATCATCCATCCACCCAGGGCCACTCTGGCACTGATTATCCTCCTGAGCTTTCTCATCTTTCCCCATCTGTTAGTCACAGAAGGTTTCAGCTTCTTTTTAGATCCAAAAACTTCATTCTACTTTGAAAAACAAAACATGGCACCCTTAGCTGAAAATTATTGAATTGTCAAGTTCCCATATAAAGTGATGGGAGCTTCAGAAGAGCCCAGGCACCTTTGCTAATGCTGGTCTCCACATCACCCCTCTTCACCCTCTACTGCTCTGGCCATGTTGGCAGGACTGCTTGGCCTGAAACCACCTGTGAGCAGCCACCTTTGCCCTTTCTTTGTTTCAGTGGGATAGGTTAGGTAAGCGGAGATAAGAGAGAAGACTAGCAGAATGAGATGTTCAGGATTGACCAAGAAGACTCCTAACTTGGAGTTACTGGAGGCCAGAGGGTTCCTTCCTCTGTGTCTATCCTGAACAGCTTGACTCTAGAGCAGGAACCAAGCAATGAAAAGACACACATTGTGATGAGAGCACCATCCTTGACCCTGAGGATACAATAGCAAGTAAGATGATGTCTCTCCTCACACTGTAGAGGGAAATATGAGACATAAACAAAGGAGAACAACAGAGGAGAGTATATTAGTGATAACTTTTTTAGTTGCAAATGACAGCCAATTCAAACAAGCTCAGAAAAAACAAATAATTCATTGGCTTATTAATTAACTTAACTAATGGATTAGTTCAGCCTTGGAAATGCTGTGGGGCAGATCTGCTTTGCCCTATGGGGTCTCTATGAGTCGGAATCAACTCAACAGCAATGGGTAATGCATTAGTCAGCTTTCACTAGATTATACTGCAGTAACAACCACCGTAGACATCTCAGTATCTTACATTTACAAAGGTTGATTTCTTATCTATGTTACATGTTCTTCATAGGGTAGGAAAGTTGTGGCTCTGCTCTATATTAGTTTCCATTTCTGGACCAGACTCTTGTGGAAGAAAAAAAAAGCAGTCATGAAACTGTGCATTCATTCTTCAAGCTTCTGCTCAGCAGCAGTATATATCTCTTCAGCTCACATTGGTTTAATGCTCACAAAGGTTTCTATTGGCCAAAGTAGTCAGATGGTCAAGTCTGACATCAATTGTAGTGGGATATAGTCTTTCTATAGGAAGGGTCCTCATGGAGGGACGTGTTGGAATGGGTCCAGCACTGCAGGGCAGCAAATATTTTAGATAATAATACAGTCTACCACAATTAATATTTATTGAGCATCTACTTTGTG
Source organism: Trichechus manatus latirostris (assembly GCF_000243295.1). Lineage (NCBI taxonomy): Eukaryota > Metazoa > Chordata > Mammalia > Sirenia > Trichechidae > Trichechus > Trichechus manatus. The sequence goes on along the minus strand of NW_004444118.1, from coordinate 592,752 downwards.
CCAGGCACTGTTCTAGGCACTGGAAATACAGCACTGAACAATACAAAGTTCCTATTTTCATGGAGTTGCTAAATTCTAGATGCTGGCAGGTGGTGGGCTTGGAAGGATGTAAAAACAGACAATAAAATAAACAGATAAGCACAAAGAATTAGATCATGAAGAAAATAAAACAAAGTGATGAGATATCCTACTTGGTGGGCTACTTTAGATTGAGTTGTCTGAGAACATGACATTTAATTTGAGATTTAAGTGAAAGAAAAGATTCAGTAATATGAGGAAATGTAGGTCTCCAGTCATCCTAAAATACTGGGGGGTAGGGGTGGTGGGAGAAGAGTTTAAACCCACCCTTCCTAGCACATGTAACAATCCCTCGAAAGGATTATGATTGATCAGACTTGGTTCACATACTCATCAAGGAACAAATTGGTCAGAGTAAGAGTGAAGTCTTATTGGCCAGCATGGGTCACATGTCTACCTTCCAACAGTGCCCCTTGATTGACAGCCCATCAGAATCACATGGAGTATGGTGAGGAGCAAATCACATAAAGAAGGGATTCAAGGAAGAAAAAAAGTAACAGGTGTTCACCACTGGCAGACTATGGCACACGCTGATTAGTTGGTCAGTCATGGCTAAAATAACTCAGATTCAGGAGTAGGAGACCTGGATTCCAGTCAGTGTTCTGACAGGAAGTAGCCATGGACACAGGTCTCAGATTTCTTATGTGGGAGTCCGGGGGGCATTAGACAGTTTTTTAGCTCTGTTCCATTCTATGACTCCAATTTTGAAATATTCTCTCCTACCCCTGATTCAGATAGGATGTTTTGATTATAAGTTGTAGTCAACCTCAACTCAAGAGTTTTAAACAAAAGGGGATTTACTTCTTGCATGAGAAATAACAGGCAGTGTCAACTCAGTATGTCAGGGCTCTGGCTCCTTGCCTCTATGGTTTTTTTGGCTCTGTCGCCTTCTATGGGCTGAAATTCATCTTCAGGCTGATTCCCCTCATGGTCACAAGTTGGCTGCAGCATTTCCAGGCTTCTCATCCAGACAAGACAATGTCGAATGGAAGAATAGAGACTAGATTTTCCTTATATCTTCCATTAAGCATGAAAAAACCATCCCAGTATCCCCTGAAGAAGAGGCCTTCAGAAGGTGGACGTTTAAGTAATGTTAAGGTTATTTTAGGAAGGACAATGGGGAAGACACTGTTGGATAGGTATTAAGCAATGTTTGCTTACAATTCCAATTTAGGATTGGCTCCCCTTTATGAAATACTCCTTCCACCCAGCCCTGATTCTTTGTGCTGCCTGCCTAGCAGGGGTAGGGAATGTGATATTATTTTTCTATCCTAACTCTAACAGCACTGGCAAGATACAGCCAACGTGAAGGTCCATGAATTATTCTGCATATAGAAAAGATTAATCCCAAGCCGTATAAATTCTATTTCTTCCTTGGTTATTTGGTAAAACTGATAATTTAGGGAGCATTTTCAGGCTCAGATGGTGAAGGCCTCTCAGATAATCAGAGTCTTGGTCCAGTGGCCTGTGAGATAAATGTCCTGCCCATTTTGTGCTTTTCAATGTATATATTATAGAAGAGGAGTGAATAGGAGGCGAGGAAGCCCTAGCCTGGGGCCTTGGAGCTTCTGCTCAAGCCTCGTTCCCAGAATTTGTCCCTCCAATTTCACAGTTAATGTTCCATCCCAGAAACGGGCCTGTCCCTTTGACATAATCTCACATAGCAAACTACCGCCTCTCCCCTTATTAATCTCTAGCCTCATAAAAAGGTACATACCTGGAAATGCTTTAGGTATTGTAGTAATCAGATATAGCTATAAAATAAATATGTTTACTATGTTTAAAGAAATAAAAATGAGGCTTGGAAATACTAGCAAGTACCAAAGACTATAAAAAGCAATCGACTAGATATAAAAATGAAACAAATGGAACTTCTAGAAACTTAAAGACAAAATAAATAAAATTAAAACACGATGAATGGATTAATAGCAAATCAGACAGCTGGAAAGAGAACTAGTGACCCAGAAGACAGAGTCAAAGAAGTTTTCAAAATGAGGCATAGAAAGACAATAAGATTTAGGAAAGAAAGGTCAAGCTACTTGGTAATTAGAGTAAGAAATTCTAATATTTCTGTTGATTTTAAAATTAATTTGGAGATGTGCATAACTTACAAACCCAACAATTCCAGTCCAAGACTTAACCAATCTAGCAATTCCTGGCCAAGGTAGAGGAACTCTTGTACATGTACATTGAAAGACAGAGGTAACAAGAATACCCATGACAGCAATGCTTTGAAATAGCGAAAACCTAGAAACCAACAGGAAAATAAATAAATAAATTGTAATACATATTTTATATGCATATAATATAAAAAAATCATGCTGTGACTGTGGAATACTATAAGAAGTGAAAATTAATGAACTACTGTTACACACATCAGCATGATGAGTCATAAAAATAAATGTTGAACAAAAGCATCACAGAAAGATGCATATAGTAAGATTTCATCCATACAAATTTCAAAAGTGAAGAATTAAATGACTTACTGTTTAGGAATATGAAAGACAAAAATTCAGGTTACTTTTGGGGGTTGAGGGAAGATGATGGGATCAGGAGAAACACACAGGGTCAAATATTCTACTGCTTGAGGTGCGTGGTGGTTTTGTGAGTGTTTTTTGTTAATTTTTACACCCTTTTGATTATGTTATATACATTCTTTGTATATACTGAATATATAAAACTTTGTTGTTGTTGTTATGTGCATGCATATAAGGCAATTGAAAATACCATGGCTTGGTTAAGGCACACTTTAGTCCTCAGAGTGACATCTTTGCTTTTTAACACTTTAAAGTAAAAGGTCTTTTGCTGTAGACTTGCCCAGTACAATGCATTGTTTGATTTCTTGACTGCTGCTTCCATGAGCATTGACTGTGGATCCAAGTAAAATGAAATCCTTGACAACGTCAATCTTTTCTCCATTTATCATGATGTTGCTTATTGGTCCAGTTGTGAGGATTTCTGCTTCCTTTATGTTGAGGTGTAATCCATACTGAAGGCTGTAGTCTTGGATCTTCATCAGTAAGTATTTCAAGTCCGCTTCACTTTCTGCAAGCATGATTGTGTCATCTGCATATCACAGGTTGTTAATGAGTCTTCCTCCAATCCTGATGCTGTGTTCTTCTTCATATAATCCAACTTATCAGACTATTTGCTTAGCATAAAGACTGAATAAGCATGGTGAAAGGAAACAACCCTGATGCACACTTTTCCTGACTTTAAATCACGCAGTATCCCCTTATTCTGTTCAAACAACTGCTTCTTGGTCTATGTATAGGTTCCGCATAAGTACAATTAAATGTTCTGGAATTTCCATTCTTCACAATATTATCCATAATTTGTTATGATCCACACAGTCAAATGCCTTTGCATAGTCAATAAAACACAGGTAAACATCTTCCTGGTATTCTCTGCTTTCAGCCAAGATTCCATTTGACATGTGGGACCTCACCAGATGGGATACACAGGAATCACATTGGCTATATCTGTGGAAAGAGACGATGGAGAAGCTCAATATCATCAGTCAGAACAGGCAGGGAGGCTGACTGCAGAACAGACCATCAATTGCTCATGTGACAGCTCAAGCTGAAGCTGAAAAAAATTAAAACAAGTCCATGAGAGCCAAAGTACAACCTTGAGTATATTCCACCTGTATTTAGAGACCATCTCAAGAATCGATTTGACACATTGAACACTAATGACTGAAGACCAGACAGAATTGTGGAATGACATCAAGGACATCATACATGAAGAAAGCAAGAGGTTATTAAAAAGACAAGAAAGAAAGAAAAGACCAAAGTGGATGTCAGAAGAGACTCTGAAACTTGCTCTTGAGCATAGAGTAGGTAAAGCAAACAGAAGAAATGATGAAGTAAAACAGAACAGAAGATTTCAGAGGGTGGCTCGAGAAGACAAAGTGGAATATTATAAAGACATGTGCAAAGCCATGGAGTTAGAAAAGCAGAAGGAAAGAACACACTTAGCATTTCTCAAGCTGAAAGAACTGAGGAAAAATACAAGCCTTGAGTTGCAATATAGAAGGATTCCATGGGCAAAATATTAAACAACACAGAAAGCATCAAAAGAAGATGGAATACACAGAGTCACTGTACCACAAAGAATTGATCAACGTTCAGCCATTTCAGGAGGTGGCATATGATCAAGAACTGATGGTATTGAAGGAAGAAGTACAAGCTTTGCTGAAGGCATTGGTGAAAAACAAGGCTCCAGGAACTGACACAATACCAATTGAGATGTTTCAACAAACAGATGCTATGCTGGAAGTGCTCACTCATCTATGCTAAGCAATTTGGAAGACAGCTACCTGGCCAACCAACTGGAAGAGATCCATATTTGTGCCCATTCCAAAGAAAGGTGATCCAATGGAATGCAGAAATTATGGAACAATATCTTTAATATCATATACAAGAAAAATTTTGCTAAAGATAATTCAAATATAGTTGCAGCAGTACATTGACAGGGAATTGCCAGAAATTCAGCCAGATTCATGAGGGGATGTGGAATGAGGGATATCATTGCTGATGACAGATGGATCTTGGCTGAAAGCAGAGAATACCAGAAAGATGTTTACTTGTGTTTTATTGAGTACGCAACATAAAAATAAAAGTATGAAAAAACATACATCAGGCAAACATTTACCAAAACATAGCTAGAGTGTCAATTTTAAGAGACAAAATGGATCTTAAGGTAAAATCCATCACAATAAACAAAGAGATAATATATAACAGTTAAAAGAACAATAGACAAACGTAATACAATGATCTTTAACATATATGTACCTAATAGTAAAGTCTATTAGTAAATATAGAATCTAAATTAAAAATCTGAGTGTATCTATTAAAATAAATGGAAAAATTATTCATTGTTGCTGGTGATTTTAACACATTCATCTATAAAACTAATCAATCAAACAGACAAAAATGAAAAAAAAGCAAAGATATAGTAAGTTTGAATTACACAACTAATAATCTGAACCAATACATATATATTTCACACCTAATAAGTATAGAATGCATTTTCTTTTCAAGACCATATGGAACATTCACAAAAGTCAACATTAAATTTGGATGACAAAGGATGTCTCAATAAATCCCAAATAATCAGCACCCCACAGACTACATTCTCTGACCCTAATACTATAAAATTAGGAATAGATAACAAAATAATAGCTTTTTAAAATCTCATATCCTTGGAAACTAAAAAGCTGAATAACTTTTTGGTTGAAGAGGAAATCACAAGGAATATTCTGAAATACTTAGAACTGAACAAAATGAGAACACCGTGTGTGAAAATTTATGAGACAAAATTAAATCACTTCTCTGAGAGAAATGTGTAGCTTTAAGTGCATCTATCATAAAACAAGAAAGAACAAAAACAAATGGGCTAAACTTTCAACTCAAGAAGTTAGAAAGAGAGCAATTGGGTAAACCCAAAGAACAAAGAAGGAAAGGGAGAATAAAAAGACAGCAGAAGTCAACAAAATCAAAAACTTACAACAACAACAAAAAAAAAAACAAGAGAAGAAAAAGCTGGGTTTTTGAAAAAGTTAATAAAGCTTACACCGATGATAAGTCTCGGCAAGACATCAAAATTTTAACAAAAATGAGAAAAGATACAAAAAACAAAATCAATGCATGAGAAAAATAACCAGACACAACAGAGGTTTAAAAAGAATAAAGGACGATCAGGGACTAGTAAAGAAAAATATTTGAAACCTAGGCACAATGAATAAAATTTGGGGGTGGGGAGCAAAACTGGAAAAAGAAAAAATAGAAAATTTGAATAAATCAATAATTATTTTAAAAATTGAAATATTAAATGTTCTTGCCCAATTCACACATGTACCAACAAAGCTTAAAACCGATGTGTGAATCACCACAAAATCATGAAGAAAGAAGAATTATATTGGAGAAAATAAACACCAAAAATAAACATTACCTTTTGATAGACTTATGATCTAATTATGAAAAGTAAAATTATAACATTAATAAAAGAAACATAATATTTTTGTAACTTTGGGGTATAAAAAGCCTTACAAACTGCCAGGTTGGGGGGTGGGGGGAAAGATGGATTTGACTTTTTTTGTTCTACAAAGGACACCACTGTTAAAGGTAACAAACTGGTAATGGATTGGGAGAAGATATTTATACCAATCATATATAAGCAAGGGATTAGTATCTAGAATATTCAACAAACATTTGCCAATCACCAACAAAAACATGGGGGACCCAGTGGAATAATGGGTAAAGCATATGAATAAGCAGTTCACAATACTGGAAAACCAAAGGCCTAACAAGAATATGACGAGATGTTAAACCTCACTAGAAGCGGTAGTACTAGTAGTAGCAGCAGCAGTAATTATTGAGCACCTACTATATACCACTCATTAAGCAAAACAAAACATTGCCCTCAAGTTGATTCTGACTCATAGTGACCCTATAGGGACAGAGTAGAACTGCACCATAGGGTTTCCAAGGAGCAGTTGATTTTGAACTATTGGCCTTTTCGGTTAGCAGCCAAACTCTTAATTACTGCACCACCAGGGCTCCCACTGTATACCACAGTTTTTATTAATTCATTAAATCCTCACAATAACACCGTGAGGTAATTATATTAATATCCCCATGTTATAGATGAAAAAACTGAGGCACAGAGAAGTGAGTTACTCAAGGTCAAAAAGCTGATGAGTGATGGAGTGAAGACCTGAACTCACACTCTTAACTACCACAAAAACAAAAACTTCTCATCCATCGTATTGTCAAGGATGTTGGTTAAGGATGAGAGGAAACAGAAACCTTCATGCACTGCTGACAGGAGTACAGACATGTGCAGATGTTCTGGAGAGAGATCTGCGAATTACTGAGTACAACTAAGTGTACTGTTAATCCTGGTCACAAGGGGACATTAGCAAGGAGTTGGATGCAGACTAGGCACACACCACCAGGGGCCTGGGTAAGTAAGAAGGTTGTGAGTGCTCCATGGAGCACCACACAGGGCAGTCAAAACCAAGAATTGGAGGGGCATGAGCAGATCTTAAAAACGTAATGTTATGCTAAAAAAAGAAAGAAACAGGAAGTCTATAGTAGAGATGCCATTTATGTACATCACACACACAATACGCTTATAATGTATTTTACAAAGTATATTCCTATCCAAGGAGCTATACCAAGCATTAGAGTAGTTACTTGGGTGGTGGGTGAGGGAACTAGAGGTTAAGAACGATGAGAAAAAAGATGAATAAAATAAAACCAATAAGAGCTTTTGTCACCGCCTGAGGAGTTGATTAACTCAATCTTCTATACTTAAGATTCCACACTCACAGTTCCCAAAAGCAGAAGTCCAAGTCTCCAGATGCTGACTACCCCTAAAGGGCCAGCCCTGTGGTTTTTGCCTGGTTGCCCCCAGAACTCAGACTGGCTTCTGGGAGTCAGTGGCTTCCCTTTGCTGTATAACCCCTAGAACATGGAACCTCTGTCAAGTCCAAGGCCACATGTCTGAGGGAGGGCCTGTGGCTCCACTGTGGGCAGTGCTGATGTAGAGCTCTGTCCAGCCAACAAGTTGCTTCAAGGGAGTATGGCTCCTCCTCTCTCAGGGCCCACCCTACTCCTTCCCATCCACTTTAGGCCAGAATGACAGCCCCTGCTACTGCTGGGCCTTCTCTGGCTCGTTGGCCCGGTATTTCCTTTTTCCATCCCAAAAACACTAACGGAGATGTCCTTCTTGTCCCCTACCCTGAAGCTGGATGGGTGGCACTTCTCTCAGACATCTCCACCCCAGGACTTTCTTCTTTTCTTTCCTGCCCCTTCTCCTACAGTGGTAAAGTGCTTGCCTGCTAACTGAAAAGTCGGCGGTTTGAACCCACCAACTGCTCCGCGGGAGAAAGAGGTAGCAGTCTGCTTCTGTAAAGATGACAACCTTGAAACCTCTGGGGCAGTTCTACTCTGAGTCGGAATCAACTTGGCAGCAAGGGGTTTGGTTTTTATTTTTTGGTCCTACAACAGCATGAGTGGCACTTCTCTCAGACACCCCCACCCTCCTCCCTTCCCTGGCTTTCCGACAGGCCTGGTCTTGGGCCTGGAAGTTCCCAGCATCAGACCTCAGAAAAGTCCCAGATACCCATGGGCCTGGCCTAACTCTGACCCTGGGCCTCAGCTGTGTGGGCTTTCAGCATTTCCACATTCAGTCTGGGATGCATCACTTGGCACTTTTAGATATGTTGCTTTCTAATAAGGTCATTTCCTGTGTCTACATTTACTGTCCCCTACAGACTGATAGCTCCCAAGAGATAAGGCTATCCCACCAACAAATCCTTGGAAATGTGTGTGTGTGTGTGGTGCGCACGTGCTAGGATAATATTTTTTGAGCTACCATTCAGTAGGCCCCAGTCAGACCTAACTTCTCATCACAGCGCCCCTGCCCTCAGCCTGTAAAATAATGAACAGGGTGGTGGTGTTGTTAGCTGCTGTCCAGTTGGCCTCTGCCTCATGGCAACCCCGTGCATCATGGAACAAAATGCTGGTGGTCCTGAGCCCTCCCCATGATGGATTGAGAAATCGCCACTGAAAGCTGTTCAGCATCATAGCAATACACAAGCTTCTACTGACAGGTGGTGACTGCACATGAGGTACATTGGGGGAATTGAACCAGGGTCTCCCGCATGGAAGGCAAGAATTCTACCACTGAACCACCACTGCCCCAACCAGGGTATAATAGGAACAGATCAGGAAAACCAACAAGGCTAAAGGGGTAGAAATAACAACCAATGTGAGTCTCGACCTCTCCGGCTTACAATAGCCCCTTCACACCCGTTTGAACATGTAACTGATACAGCCTCTAGGACGCCCAGTCCTTGCCCAGGGCCACACAGCTAGTGAGTTGCTGAGGCAGGTCTGATCTCCCATCTTCCAAATCTACCTTCAGGATTCTTTCATGTCTGCTGAGGCCTTCTACTATCTTTTTCCTATGAGTGGAATGCATAACAGAGGGCCTGTGGACTGCTGGTCCATTTGCACTTTTGCAAATTCCCTGGCCTAGACCTCTAACCTATCCAGCTCAGCAGAAGAAAGGCAATTCCAGGGCCACCTCAGCCAGGAGGGAGGAAAAGCTAAACAGCTTTAACAATTCTTTCCCCAAATCAATCCCAGGAGCTCCCCCTTGGGCCGCAGGGAGATGCTGAATGAGACAGTCCAAATGCTACATGCCACACGGTAGCAGCTTCAACTGTAAATACCCCAAATTGTGTTTAGACAACATTAAAGGCCCGGTTAACAGCAGGAAGCTGGTGTTTAGGGCCTGCCTGCATCCTGGGCTTGCCGGCTCCCTCGTTGCACACACAGGACAGAATGAACACGTTTGCCATTAGCTTCCTGAGGCTTCTCCCTCATCAGCCCTCCCCATGTCCCTCAAATGGCACATCTCTGTCATTATCCCTTCGAAGTGCTACATCGGGTTTTCAATGGCCTTTCTTCTGAGGTGACTCTGGGTGGACTCCAACTTCCAACCTTTTGGTTAGCAGCTGAGTACATTAATGGTATGTACCACCAAGGGTTCCAGTTATGAAGACGTGACTATCATTTGGGGGGTCATTTTCCAGTCTTCTACAACCATTCACTCCCCATATTTCTTGAGTAGTTCACTTCCTCTCTCTGGACTTTAATTTCCCCATTTGTGAAGTGAGAGGGCTGAGTTGGATGACTTCTGAAGCCCTTCCAACACTGTGACTTCAATTACCTAGTCCCATATCCCAATCTGCTGGGGTCAAGCAGCCTTTCCCTGGTCCCCTCCTCCAGCCCTTCCCGTTTTAGGCAGGTGGAGCAGCTTCTTTCAGTCTTGGAGGCTGTGTGTGTGGGGGTGGGGGTGGGGGGGACATTCTTCTCATTCAGGGCCATTTCCTGGGGAGTTTCAGTTTCTTGAGGTGTTGGGGCAAGTGTCTGAAAGACAAACTTGAGCAGCCTTGTGTTCTCATGTGGTGCCTGTCGGACCTGTCAGCTGCATCTGCACCAGCATTTGTCCCCAAGCTCAGGAGCTTCATTTAGGAAGGCCTACCCTGCCCAGGTCAGTGGGAAGGAAGTAAGGGTAGGAGGGGGTGGTGACAGAGATGCAAGACCCTTTCCCCCAATCCCTGCACCTACCTGTATGCTTTGCTTGAGGGCCTCTGATCAAGTCCCTAGAGAACTCTGGACCCCCATGGGAACACTGGGGAGGAAGGGTGGCCTGAGCCCTTACCCAGTGTCCCACCCCCACCCCAGCTGCAAGGTTCTTTATAGTAAATACATGACCTCACGTCTGGCTGCCTGGCATTCCGGAGACTTGCCAAGGAGCCCAGGCAGGTGGGTATTCCAAGTCTCTCAGCCTGGTTGAGCCACAATCCCAGACAGCAGTCAGCCTGCCCTCTTGGATCTTGCACAAGTGGTGACACAGCCCTGTGCTAGCTCCCCTCTGCTCTCAGCGTGGCAGTCCCCAGGCACCTCATCGGAGATGCTGTGTATGCCCCCACCTCCACTGTGAGGTGGCCCTGCTCCCTGTGCCCCTCCTCTCCTTCACCTTGGCTACAGGAATCTTAGCACCATCACTAATTCTCCAGTGACAGCTCTGTTTCTGGAGCCCACTCATGCCAACCACTCTGCCAAATGCTTTATATATCTGCTCTAACTTCTTCCTCAAAACAACCCTATGGGATTTGTATTATTCCTTCACTTTTTACGTATAAAGACACTGAAACTCCGATAAGTCTTGACTTGCCCATGGTCACCTAGCTCGTCCGGTGGCACACTGAACCTAACTTGGCCCAACTCCGGCACAGGCCTGTCTTGTGCCCCCATCCCTGAGCAGTCCCACACAACATTCTTGCCCCAACCCGAAGTGTCTCCCCTCTGCCTCTGCCAAGCACGTCCTTCTCCACCTTTCAAGCCTTGATCAACACTCACCAACATCATCATCTTGACAACATGATCACTCTTTTCCAACAGCCTTCTTCTGCCTTGTTTCAAACCAGGCTGCACTTGTCCTTGCTGCAGAACTTCCCTGCAGATAACTGGGTTAACATTGACGTTGGGTGGAGTTTTGGGCAGGTCTCGGGCCTTAGTTTCCATATCTGTACACTGGTGGGTTGGACAAATCTATTGTCCTGCTTTCCTCACTAGTGCCCCAACCTCCTCTAGTCTCTCCCAGGCCAACCCACTAACCCTGGGGGTGCTGAGCTCAGTACTAGAGAGAGTACAGACAGCCAGTCAGCCCCTGCCCCTCCTGCCAACGTCCCAGCCTTCTGTGCACCAACACCCTCCAGGGTCTGGAGGGCTGGGGGAACCTGTGAGTACCCACATAGTTTACATGTTCCACCACCAACTTGAGTCTTGGGGGGCACGTTCCATGGACCTGCTTCTGCTCAGCATCCCTCTCCTGGCTTCTGACTTGCCCCTTGCCTGATATCCTGTAGGAGTCCCTAGGTGGCACAGATGGTTAAGTGCTAGGCTGCTATCTGAAAGGTTGGAGGTTTGAATCCACCCAAAGGTGCCTGGGAAGAAAGGCCTGTCAATCTGTTTCCAAAAAATCAGCCACTGGAAAACCCTGTGGAGCACAGTTCTACCCTGATGCACATGAGGTTGTCATGAGTCAGAATTGATTCAACAGCAACTGGGTTTTGGTTGATATCCTCTGAGGAAGAGCACAGGCTTTGTAGTCACACAGGCTTGGGTTTAAACACCAGTTCCACCACTCACCAGCCATGTCCTTGGACCTTTCTAAGCCTCAGTTTCCTCACCTATAAAATTGGGATTATGTTACCTTAGAGCTCCTCATAGTAGTTGTCATAAGGCAGGCTTGGCAATGGCGGCTTCACTCACCAGCCTCTCCCATCCTCCTGCCCCAGACCTAGAGCCTGAGCTCACCAGTCCTCGCACCTGTGGCTGGACACTGGTGTCTAGCCATTGGCCCTGAGCAGAGATCCTGGGACTGCTGACACCCAGCACTGCCTGCTGCCTGGAACCCCTGCCTCTCACCCGGTTTCCAAGACAGAACCTGACTACTGTGTGCCTCTGCGTTGTGTTCAGGGCATCTTCAGGGCCAACCTCTGCGGCACCCAGCACCACCCCAGCTGTAGGCTTGAGTTTGATAAGCCCAGTAGGGCCATGCCTTGCCCTCACATCCAGTTCCACTCCCTAGATCCTTTCCCTCCCCTGCTGTGCTGGTTTCTTTGCCCCATCCAGTTTTGTCCTCCACCCTACCGCCACCCTTTGCAGTCTCTCCTTGGCCGGTTGATCACTACTCCTGTGAAGACACAGCCTCAGGGATGCCTGCTTGTATTTGAGGAAGAACCTAGAGCTTCACACAAGTAGCCTTGCAAGTTGTCTCAGGCCACTGTGGAATTCTAAGCAGACTGAGAGGATGCACACAATATCTTGGGTGTTCATATTATGAAAACTGATTTAGATTAATTACAATTAGGTTTTAATAGGTGAGAAATTATGGTGTCTGAAGCCTGAGAACAGTCAAGACCATGTAATAAGCTCACTGGTGTTAGCAGTACCAACCAACCAGAACTCAAAAGACAGGCTAAAAGTATTCTCTGAGGCTTTGTATCTAATACTGCCTTTGCTTACACCTTGCCAGAGAAACTATCTCCCTCCCCATCCTCTCAATGAGATTGTGCCCCACATCTACTGTCTCAAGAGCTTTTACCTGTAGACTAAGGGGGTGTCAGGACTAGCAGGGTCCTGGAGACCGCCTACAATGGTGGTTCCCAAGCTGGGCTGCTCCTTAAAATCATCCGTGGGGTGGGGGCGGGGTGCTTCTAAAAAATACGGATTCCTGGGTTGTGCTCCAAAATCCACTGACTCAGACTCTCTGTGGTAAGAAGCCCAGGAAATGGAATTTTTAAAAACTCCCCAGGTCATTCTCTTGAGCCCCCAGGCTATGGAACCTCTGCCCCAGCCCGAAGCCCTCATCATCCAGGAGAGGACATGGAGGCCGAATGGGAAGGTAGCTGGCTCAGGCACAGAGCCAGCACAGCAGAACTGCAGAGACCCACAGACAGGTCCCCTTGCTGCCACCTAATCATGTGCTTGTCTCCCAGCAGTGTTTTCACCCTCCACTGGCAGGATATTATCTGTTACTGTGCACAGGTTACCTGCAGCCACCAATGCTGGAGTTCTCATGTCACACAGAAGCTTTTATCTGTAAACTGGGGGGGTGGGGATGGCAGTTTCAACTTTTCTCTGCCCAGGGGGTCTGGTGCTGAGTCTGCCCGTAGGATCCAACTATGGGATCTTTCTAGTGAATTTTTCCTCCAAGAGAACTAAAAAAAAAACAAAAAACCAAATCCATTGCTGTGAAGTGGATTCTGACTCATGGCAACCCATGAGTTACAGGGTAAAACTGTGCTCCATTGGGTTTTCTTGGCTGTAATCTTTACAGAAGATCACTGCATACCGATCTTTAGGTTAGCGCCAACCTTTAGGTTAGCACAAAATGTTTGCACCACCCAGGGACCTTTCCAGGAGAACATGCCTTGGAAAATAATCCCGGGTACTGCTCCAATTTGTGGAACTTCTTCTATGTGTCTACATCCTCCTATATTTCTAAACTCTGCCAAGGAATACATGTTCCTTTTGGGACAGTTCACTCTGGCTGACAAAACCTCAAATTGTCATGCTGACTCTCTCTGTTCTCCAAGGCAAAAAGCACTTGACTGAGTATCACAATCCATATTTTGAATCCAGGGGAGAAGAGAGGCAAAGGGAAGGGATGGCTTTAGAGTGTCTCAGCGGAACAGGGAGGATTTGGTATTTGAATGTCTTCATTCCTTAGCTCTGTACTGCTAATATGCTATCAAACAAGGAGAAGCCACATGGCATCCTAAAGTAAGGAAAATTTTCCACATCTGATTTCATAGTACAGAAGACAATATCTCCCTGTAGCTTTTATGTGTTTTTTTGTTTTGAGGATGAAACAAAACACCAGCCCTCCCATCCCAAGTACAAAATGAACATGTTTCATAGTTTACAAAACGCTTTCGCATGCACTCTCTCTCTTAGTCCTCGAAATCCTGAGAGACAGACATTGTTCTGTCACTGCCAGACTCTTTCTGCAGATGAGGAAACGGGAGCTCAGCAAGTTAAAGGTTTTCTTCCGCACTAGCCATTTTCTCCGAAGGCAGAGCTGGCCCTCTTGCTGTCGGTCCTGCCCAGGAGGTCCCATGCGGCCTCAGCACCCTGTCCTCCCTGCTCCCTGACCAGTAGGCCTTTAGCTCTCCCTCTGCCACTGCAGCGGTTACTTCCTTCCATTTCAATGTAATATTGGCTCCAGCTTTGGGGCCCCAGGCACTTTCCATACATTGCCCTATTTTACCTGAACGAGAACCTGGCAAGGTATCTATTATCTTTGTTTTTGAGTAAATACACTGAGGCTTAGAGTGTGTCCTGGAGAGCTTCAATTTTGCTCCTCCAGATCTATTCTCCACCCTGTTCTGAGCTATAAGGTTGACCCATATGGACCACACTAACAGGCTACCTTGCCCTCTGGCTTCCAGTTGGGTTCAGATGATGCAGAGTATCAGAGGAGATCTGAAGGAGGGAGGTGAGTGAGGTCAGTAAGCACGCCCAGCTCCTCCCTGTGGAAGTCAACTCCTGTTCATCAGCCCTCTCCACTGTCCTCTCTGTCTGCAAGTTCCAGTAATCACTCCTTCCTCCTCTCCTTCAGGCCAAGGATTGGTGACGGCAGTGCTCAGTATCACAGGGAGCCATATTGGAGCCCAACGCAGTAGAAAAGCTGTGTGCCTCTATACACATGATTTTCTTTCTATTTATTTATGTTATTTTTGGTGGTGGTGTTGAGAATATACACAGCAGAACATACATCAATTTGACAATTACTACAATTTCTACATGTACAGTTCAGTGACATTGATTACACTCTTCAAGTTGTACAACCATTCTCACCCTCCTTTTCCGAATTGCCCCTCTCCCATTAGCATAAACTCACTGCACCGTAAAGTTTCTATCTAATCTTTTGAGTTACTGTTGTCAATTTGATCCTATATAGATAGATCTTAAAAGAGCACAATACTTAAAGGAGACATTCTTTACTAGTTAAGCTAAACTATTGTTTGATTTTAAGACAACTTCAGAGTGTATTTTGGTTTAAGATTTAAAGATTATCTCAGGACAATAGTTTCAGGGGTTCATACAGCCTCCATGGCTCCAGAAAGTCTGCGTTCGATGAGAATTTGAAATTCTGTATTTTCCCCCTTTTGATTAAGATTCTTCTATAGAATCTTTGATCAACTTGTTCAGTAGTGGTAGCCAGGCATCAGCCAGTTCTTCTGGGCTGATGGCAAAGGGGGCAGTTGTTCAGGAACTCAGTTAGCCACACATTCCATTTCCTCCTCCTGTTCCTGACTCTCCTTCTTCCTCTGTTGCTCCAGGTGAATAGAGACCAATTGTACCTTGGATGGCTGCTTGCAAGCTTGTTTTTGATATATTATTTTTAATGGTTATTTTTCTCCAGAACATTACTTGAAAAAATATTGAAAAAAAAGTAGATGTATTAAAACTCATTACATTAGTTTATGTTTAAATGTTTTATTTACACCAAAAACTGAATGTGTTATAGTTCTATTTTCCTAGATTTAATGGAAGCAAACTCATCAATGATATATTCAAAATCTACTTTGCTGTTCTTATTGCATGTTGAGCATTGTGAGTTATGGCAAATGAGAGAAAGCGACTTTGAAAGTATGTTTGATGAATGTAAACCTTCAGCAAGAGATGAATATACCTTCTGAATTTGAAAATATATGGAGAAAAAGTAAAGAAATTGGAAATGTATGAATCATCGAATGAGAATATAAATTATTTTGAGAAAATATCAAATAAAAATTAGGGAGATGACCCTTAGGTACTGAATTACTGGGCTAAGGGCTTTGGGGACCATGATCTCAGGGAACATCTAGCTCAACTGGCATAACATAGTTTATAAAGAAAATGTTCATATATTCTACTTCAGTGAGTAGCATCTGGGGGTCTTAAAAGCCTGTGAGGGGCTATCTAAGATACTTCACCATTCTCACCCCTTCAGGAGCAAGGAAAAATGAAGAAAACTAAAGACACAAGGGAAAGATTAGTCCAAAGGACTAATGGACCACAACTACCACGGCCTCCACCAGACTGAGTTCAGTACAACTAGATGGTGCCCGGCTACCACCACTGACTGCTCTGACAGGGATCACAGCAGAGGGTCCCGGACAGAGCTGGAGAAAAATGTAGAACAAAATTCTAACTAAAAAAAGACCAGACTTACTAGCCTGGCAGAGACTGGAGAAACCTTAAGAGTATGGCCCCTGGACACCCTTTCAGCTCATTAATGAAGTCACTCCAGGGGTTCACCTTTTAGCCAAAGATTAGGCAGGCTCATAGGACAAAATGGGACTAAATGGGCACATCGGCCCAGGAGCAAGGACTAGAAGGCAAGCGGGGACAGAAAAGCTGGTAATAGAGAACCCAAGGTCGAGAAGGGAGAGTACTGACACGTCATGGGTTGTTAACCAATGTCATAAAACAATATATGTACTAACTGTTTAATAAGAAGCTGGTTTGTTCTGTAAACTTTCATCTAAGGCACAATAAAAAAAATTAATTAATGAAAAATTAGGGAGATGATACATGTCTTGCTTTCACATTTGAAATGGAGACATGAAAATTAAAGTATCTTCAGATTTTTTTGTTTTGAACCAGAGACAAATTATTTTCCACGAATACATTTGATCTGTGAAAAGAAAATGGCCCTTAAATATTCTGATGATTTAAGTCCTGCAAAAATTTCATCCAAAATAGTTTTAACTAACATGCAATATAAATAATTTATGATATAAAAGCAGTATTGTGTTTGTGTCTTCTAAAACTGATTGATGAATTTTGCTGAGTGTAATTGTACCCAATATGGAAGTGGTTTTGAGAATTTCTTTTGACAATACCAGTCCCAGGGCTGTCTGGCAAAAGAAGTTTTGGTGAGCTGAAGTTAATTTAAAAGGATTTAAGATAGTCACTTAGTCAAGAGAAATTGTCAAAAATGGCCATTTTCTCAACTGAAAATGAAAAAAGCAAATTTTGAAAATACAGTTAGTGAGTTTGCTTCCATTTAAGCCAGAAAGAAAAATTATAATACATTCTGGTTTTGGCGTAAATGAAATATTTCAACTTAAAATACTATCGTGAGTTTTATACCCTTACTTTTCAATTTTTCAATTTTTTTTAAACTACATTAATGCTCTGGGGAAAAATAATCATTAAAATACCTAAAAACGTGTATATAGGTACACATTTTTTCCTTTTGTCTCAGGCTCCAATACAGCTTGACCCAAAGCTATAGGAGCCTGTCTTTATTTAAAATTTTGTTAGTGTGTACATCATGGATGTTTTTGCATTAATTTTGATTTTTAAAAACTGTATTAAAATTTTATTTATTTTAATTACTGGTTTTTTTTTGTTTTTTTTTTTTTGTTTTGCATCCTCTTAAATTTTGTCCCAAGGAGAGTGCCTCACTTGCCTTACCCTAGTCTGGGCCCTGCTGTTCCTAGTGCTGTGGCACTGCACCCTCCCTTGTGGTTTCCCTATACTCTACTCAAACAAACCAACAAAACAACCAGTTGCCGTTGAGTCAATTCTGACTCTTGGCAACCCCATGTATTCAGAGTAGAACTACTCCATAGGGTTTTCCTTGGCTGTAATCTTTCTGGAAGAAGATTCCCAGGCGTTTCTCCTATGGGTGCTGCTAGGTAGGTTCCAACTGCCGACTTTCTAGGTTAATAGTCAAGCACAAACTGTTTGTGCCACCCATGGACCCATACTCTGCCCAAACCAAAAACCAAACTTGTTGCCATTGACATAATGCTAACTCATAGCAACCCTACAGGACAGAGCAGAACTGCCCCATAGGGTTTCCAAGGAGAGGCTGGTGGATTTGAACTGCTGACCTTTTAATAAGCAACCAAGCCCTTAACCACTGCGCCACCAGGGCTCCCATACATAAACTCTGCCCAGACCTTAGTAAGTAGTCTCTTCATAAACTTCTCTGCCAATTATCCAACTTGAGCATACCTCTGCCTCCTGCAGGAGTCCTGATGAATAAGATAGGTTAAAGAACTTGCCCAAGGTCCCGCAGCTAACAGGAATCAAGGTGAGGGTCCACGTTCAATTCTGTAGGACTTCAAGGTTCTTACTCACACCTCTGTGCTGTGTGGCCTCCCTGTGAGAACAGGACTTGCAACAAGTGGGACTCTCCATCAGACAGTCAACTTGTTGAGGCACCTGTGCTTTCTTCCTAGAAGGCCTAGAAGTAAAGCCTGGGCAGGGTTCTCCAAGCCGCTCTCTGGCCAGGCACACTGCTGGCCATCTTCTTTGCATGCAGGAGTGTGGCAGGGCCCTGGCTCCCCCTGGGTGTTCCCAGGCCTTGGGTAGGCAGGCCTCAGTGACAGGCTCCTATTCCATTCGCCTCAATCCCCCCCCCCCCAAGTCATCCTCTAATTGAAAATGACCCCATGCAGCTGTCAGCCTGGAGGCCTCGGGTGTCCGTATCCTGGCCTGTGCCAATTGCAGAAATCTGTGCCATGATGACATCAAGCACATAAGCCCAGGAAGACAATAACAACTGTTTATTTGCGCCTGACAAGGAGACGCTGGATATGCTGGCTTTTGGGCTCCTAACAGCTGGAAGTGCTACTAGTAAACCAGAGACCCGAATGCAGCGAGCCTGTTCACAGGCAGAAACAAGTCCCACCCTGTCCTGCCAGGGGAGGAGCACAGGGTAAACAGAGGAGGGGCCTGGGTAGGGGGCTTTCCTCCTGAGCTACAGGAGGAACACGAAGTGCAGGCATTTTGCCTCAAAAGTGGTCCTCAGAGTGACTTTCGGTGGCTGCAATCCCTAGACAGAATTTGTCTCTTACAGGCCGACCCACTTGGTGACACAGCAAAGATGGACTGACCTTTTCTGGGCCTCAGTTTCTCATTTGTAAAATGGGAGTAACTATAGGGTCTATATGAGTCAGAATCGACTCCAGGGCAACGGGTAAACAGGTATGGTACCTACTTCTTTGACTGGGAGGGGGGAAGGCAGGCTAGCATGCATGTTGAAGAAGGAATAACAAAAATCAGAGAAGATAGGCAACTTGTCCAAAGTTATGTTGTTGTTGTCAGGTGCCACCAAGTGGTTTCTGACTCATAGTGACCCCATGTGACAGAGCAGAACTGCCCCATAGGGTTTTCTAGACTGTAATCTTAACCGGAGCAGATTGCCCCTGAATAGATTTGAACTACCAACCTTCCATTTGCAGCGAAGCACTTAACTGTTGCACCACTAGGACTCCTTGTCCAAAGTTATATCTTCAATATTTTACTAGGGAAGCAATAGGATTTAATTCCGCACCTTCTGAATTCCTAGAGTAATGTTGTTTGGCTATACCATAGACTTTCCTATTAGGTTAATGATTATTTTACAAAATAAAATATTAAAAATACTAGGAGAATTGGTGTGAACACTTAGGCATTGCCTCCATGAATATTTATTACGCAGCTGGTAAGAGCAAGGTACTGCTCAAAGTGCAAAGTATATGGTGGTGAACCACACGGACAAGACCTCTGCATCCAGGCGGCTCAGTTCAGAGGAAAGGCAATAGAAACACATAACGAATAAACAAATGCTTAATATAATATAAGGTAGTAGTGCATGCTAGGAGGAAAAACCAAGCAATATAAAAAGATAGAACAGATGTAGCGGGGTGGTGATGATTATGGCGGTGGTCATTATTTTAGCGCTAGTGGTTAAGGAAGTTCTTTCAGAAGAGGTGGAATTTGATTAGAGATCAAAATGTCATTCAGAAGGATCCATGTGAAGATCTGGGTCAGGAGGGTTCCAGGTAGAGGGAACACAAGTACAAAGGCCCTGAGGTAGGACTGTTTGGCAGGTTTAAGGAAAAGCAATACTGCCAGTGTGTCTAGGTCATGGTTAGCCAGGAGGATAGTGGTGGCGGTGTGCCTGAAGTAGTGGTCAGGGCCAGATCCTGTGGGCCTGGGAGGCCCTGATGAAAAGTTTGGATTTTATTGTAAGTGTGGTGGGAAATCATTGGGTGGTTTTGAGCTGAGAATTAACATAATCTGACCTATGTTTTAACAGGATCTTTCTGCCTCACTGGTTAGAATATAATACAGGGGAGAAGGATGGAAGAGGAAGACCAGTTGGTAGGTATTTGCAAAAGTCCAGGTGAGAAGTGCTGATGGCTTGAACCAGGATGGTGGAGGTGGATGCACTGAGAATTGGTCCAGTTCTGTATGTATTGTGAGGGTAGAGAAACAGAACTTACTAATGGCTACAATGTGGTATATATGGTGTGTGTGTGTGTGTGTGTGTGTGTGTATGAGAGAGAGAGAGAGACAGAGAGGTAGATAGGTAGGTAGGTAGATAGATAGAGAGATAGAGAAAGAGATAGATAGATAATTCCACTATATTTTTGGCCTGAGCAACTAGGTGAATGGAGGTATCATTTACAGAGATGGGGAAAACTGGGAGGATAGTGTTGGGCAGAGGGCTGGAAATCAAGAGCTGGTCTTTGAATATAAATAGTATTTTCAAAAAGGAATGCAATTTGAGTAAGTTGAAGAACTATAAACTTTTAATTGTTGATCATTGATTAGTCTGGCTTTCTTTCCAAACTTTTAGAAGGAATAACTAAATCTAGTTGTAATGATTTATTGGCATATGCTCCCAGTGGCTTTCTCTACCTTTGGGATTACTAACTAGAAGGTTTCTTGAGGGCAGGAACTCTGTCTTATTTATCTTTGTTATCTCCTGGGCTTAGCCCAGCGCCTGCTTGACTTACAATAGGCTGCTGAATAATGTTTATTGAATAAATGAGGGAAATAGAATGTTTGCACAAACCAACAAACAAAAAAAAAAAACCAAGGTGGATCCTCACCAAAACTCTAAGAGTCCAGGGACTTCCAGCGAAATGGCGCTCTAGGCAGAAGCACCACGCCGTCCCTCCACGGCAAAGATCCTAAAAACTAAGCCGAACAGAGAAAACAACAATCCTGAAACCCTAAAACATCAAATGAAGAGATAAAGAACTCAGCCAAGAACCAAATGGAGTGAGAAAACTGACAGAGAAC
>NW_004444118.1:542632-563301 GCF_000243295.1 Trichechus manatus latirostris | reverse complement strand
CTCTAAGAGTCCAGACATGCTTTAGGGCTCCTATTTCTTCTGCCTGCTTAGTCCCAGTGACTTCATGGGGTCCTCTGTCTCCATCTGGCCTCTACTATATCTCTCCTCCAGGTCTGCATCCCCCACACAGGTCCCTTTCCAATCATGAAAATTTCCACCCCTGTGTCAGCTTTCCACTTCACCTGATAGTTTATGCCAATGAGACAGGAGATGAGATGTGTGTTCATCTACATGATGTATGTAATGCACATTGTAATCCAAAGGATTGATTCTTTTGGTTACAATTTCAGATATCACAGCTGGCCCAAGTAAATGATACTTCATGCAACCCAGTTTTTAAGAGAACCTAAAAAATAGAATCACATTATGTAGGCAGTTGCCTGTATGCCTTTATACATAGGACTTACAGGAGGAAGGTTGTATATCAGGCAGTGCAGAGGCAGAAAAGGCACACCATATGCAAGGGTGATCAAGGGGGCAAAATAAGCGAGGGCTGGGAAGTGGTGGGGCAGATCCAGAGGACATCATCAATTAGCTATTGCTGTATAACAAGCCACCCTAAAACGATTAATCATGACTCACAAGTGTATGAATCAGCTGCACAGTTCTGATGCTCTGAGCTGGGGTCTGTTGATCTCAGCTAGGTTCAGCTGGGCAGTTCTTCTGGTCTTGGCTGGGGCACACTCAAATGTCTGGTGCTCAGTTGGCTGTTGCCTAATCTAAAATGGCTTTGGCTGGGCTGCCTGGTGCTGTTCTATGTGTCACATCCTCTAGCAGGCTAGCTAGGCATAACTTCATGGCAGTTACAGAGCCCAAGAAAGAGAGAGATTGAACAAGGCCTCTTGAAACCTTGGCTCAAAACTTGCACATAGTTACTTCTCATGCATTCTTTTGGTCAGAGCAGCCACAAAACCAGTCCATATTCAACGAGTGGGGGAAATAAACTCCACCTCTTTCCCTCGCCGCCCCCCCCATAATCTTTTTTTTTTTTTGGTGAAAATACACATAGTAAAACATACACCTATTCAACATTTTCTACGTGTACAGTTCAATGACTGACCGTGGTTACGTTCTTCGCATTGTATCACCATTCTCATGGTCTCTACCCAAATTATTTCACCACCATTAACTTAGACTTTCTGCCTCCTAAACTTCTCCTCTGTGTTTTAGAGTTACTGTTGTCAATTTGATATTATATAGATAATTCTCTAAAAGAGTGTACTGCTCAAGGTGAACATTTTGTACTAGTTGAGCTAAACTGTTGTTTAGTTTAAAAATGAGTTCATGGGATAGTTTTGGTTCAAGGCTTAACGATTATCTCAGGGCAATCAATTCAGGGGTTCCCCCAATCCCAATGGGTCCAGTAAGTTTGGTTTGTATAATAATTTGAAATTCTGTTCCACATTTTTCTTCTCTTTGGTCAGGATCCATCTATTGGGTCCTTGATCAAAATGTTCAGTAATGGTAGCTGGGCACCATCCTGTTCTGGTCTCACGGCAAAGGAGGTAGTAGTTCAGGGAGGCAATTAGACCTGCAGTCTATTTCCTTCTCTGATTCCTGGGCCTCCTTCTTCTTTTACTGTTCCAGGTGAATAGAGACCAATTGTTGTATCTTGGATGGCCTCTTACAAGATTTTAAGACCTCAGGCACTACTTACTGAACTAGGAGATAGAATATTATTATGTTCTTGCTGTGTATACTCTCAACAACAGTAATAAAATAAAATAGATTATTTAAAAAAAATATTAGGGCAATTGACTGGACAGACCCTCTAAACCATGTCTCTAAACTTTCAAACTCTTCCCATAAGGTATTTAGTTGTATCGAAGTAGTATCAACAACTGCTGCCTCTCTTCTTATCCTTTTCAAGATCCATGGGACATACACTATCCCACCTACTTTTTATGCCTCTGGAGTTTTTTGGAAAGAAGGTAGCACAATTTTAACGTGTTCAACCTCAAGGTGGGAGCCTCTCGAAATGTGTGAAACTCAAGAACCCTGAGTTGAGCCTCATTTTTGTGTAGATTGAGCATTGTCTTAGATAATGCCTACTGGATGTGAATTTTCTAAATTTTTGGCAGGTTTGCCTTTATTTCTGTGAAATACAGCTCCTCACTATGTTTTCCAGTTACTATGTTCTTGTGAGAATGTACTTATCATGAGAATAAGTTATTGCCAGTCTTCATTCAGTCATAGTGGTCATTTTCTCCTAACACCATTCACTGTTTTCAAGTGTTACTGGCTCTCTGCTTTTCTAGATTCCGAACAGCAAAATAATGCCTTTGCAATAAGGAATAACAAAATGCAGTGGTACTTTTCAAGAGATTGGAAATCCTATAAGCTAGTCTTATCTGCACTCAATCTTAGGGCCCAATCATTGCTTCTAGGTGTAGCAGGTGGAATGCACTGCTGTGAGAAGTTCTGCAGTATTCCAGGGCACTGTTTCTGCTTCTTAGCTGTTAGTACTGCTTTTGTTATAATGAAGAATACATAGTAGTGAATTTTCCTGAGATTCAAATGTCTTTAGTTTTATTTATTTATCCTGTCAGTACTGCTTTTGTAGTAATGAAGAATGCATTGCAGTGGTAATTGCCCTGAGATAAAAAATCCATTGTCTTTATTTATTTGAGCTGTAAGTGCTGCTTTTGCAGTAAGGAAGAATGCATCTTACTATGTTTTGAAAATTTTCATGAAAAAAAATTAAAAGGATAAGAGGAAGGAGACTAGAATAAAATGTGCAGTCATCACAAGGTTTTACCTCATGTTTTGAAAAGTTTCAAGAAATAAAATAAATAAATAAATAAAAGATTTTATCATTGACTTGTATCAGCAGGATTTACATCATCCAGGGTTCATATTTGGGACATATTTGATCCCAGATGATGGGTATCAAAATCCATAACTTATAACAAAAAACATGAATCAGTCCTTTAATAAGCATGTCTTCATTAACGAAAACACAAAGAATCAACAAAAAATTCAAAGGAGAAAATAATTGCGTCTTAAAAGGGTTATTTATTATTATTAACTTTTTGGCTGTTGTTATTGTCAAATTATATATAACACAAAATTTGCCATTTTGCCCTATTTCTGGTGTATATCTTAGTGATATCAGTTACATTTGTCAAGTTGTGTAACCATTACCCTTAGTTGCCTAGGCTCCACCTCTTGATGGGAAGAGCTACAAACTCATATTGCAAAGGAGTGGATACAGGGAGGCGTGGAGAACTGGATCAATTTTCGCAATGACTTTACCCAAATGATCAACTGTGCTTTTCTTCTCTTGCCTCATGGGGTCCTCGTGATGCATTACAGAGGCATATTTAAGGGAAGGACAGCCGCAGGAGGCAAGCTGACATTGGCCTGGGCACCAGAAAGGAGGCCTTCTGCTTCCTGTAATTCCCAAGGATGTTCAGCTGCAAGGCTTCTCATGAGAGGAGTAGCCACAGTCCTTTGTGGATGATACCTGGGTGTGGGCATCAGAAGCTCACAACTTTCAAAAGTTGATATGGACCTTGGGCACAGCACCATCTTCTCCCATTATAGAAAAGAAAACTGAGTCCCAGAGAAGGGAGGTGACTTGCTCAAGATCACACAGCTACTGTTGGCTCTGGGAGAATCTAGACTGTTTCAGATGGTGGGACACGTTTTATGTTTGACTTTTAAAATGTACACTGATAACTCCTTCCAAAGGTAAAGGAGAAAGTCAAACTCATTAGGTTGTAGAAAAACATTTAGAAATAAGAAAAGGATCTTAGGACTGAATAGGGTAAGGATGTGACTTACAAAGGAAGAAAAAACTGAGGTCACAGGTGTTGGGAGACCAGTACAGTGTCTTCAAGCTGCCAGACAGAGGAACCATAATGGGATTTGATATCAAGGAGCTTGTCTGTAAGCAGATTATGCCTAAAGGAAAAAATGGCATGAATTCTCTTCTCTGATTCAGGTCCCTCTCGTCAACCTTCCCTTCACTTCACCATGTTATATTTTCTCCAAGAAAACACAAAAGCTAGGTCTTTTCTTTTCTTTTCTTTTTTTTAATTGTTGTAGTTTAAGTGAAAGTTTACAATTCTAGTTAGTCTGTCATACAAAAATTTATACACACATTGTTATGTGACCCTGGTTGCTCTCCCTATACTGTGACAGCACACTCCTCCTTTCCACCCCTGATTTCCTGTGCCCGTTCAACCAGTTCCTAACCTTCTCTGCCTTCTCATCTCACCTCTGGACAAAAGCTGCCTATTTAGTCTCATGTATCTACTTGAGCTAAGGAGCACACTTTTCGCAAGTATCATTTTAAGTCCCACCGTCCAGTCCAATCTTTGTCTGAAGAGTTGGCCTCAGGAATTGTTTTAGTTCTGGGTTGACAGATAGTCTGGGGGCCATGCTTTCCAGGGTTCCTCCAGTCTCAGTCAGACCATTAAGTCTGATAAAAGCCAGGTGTTAAACACCATTCACTTATTCAACAGATAAAACAATATTTATTAAAGGTCCACTATGTGCTGGGTACTGCTCTAGGTGCTGGCAATAGTGCTGCAAAAAAGGACAGACACAATTCTTGCTCTCAGGGCACTTGCACTCTCGTGGGTGGAGAAAAATAGCAAATCAGTCAGTCAATGAGCACAAAAACATCAGCTGGAGAGAATGGCCAAGAGAAGATTCTAGTAGGACAATGACAGAATGCTTGGGTAAACCAGTTGCCAGTTACTATTAGTCAGTTCCAACTCATGGTGACTCCATGTGCTGCAGAGTAGAATTGCGCTCCATAGGGTTCTCAAGTCCTTGACCTTTCAGAAGCAAATCACCAGGCCTTTCTTCACAGGCACCTCTGGGTGGGTTTGAATCACCAACTTTTTGGTTAACAGCCAAGCACTTAACCAATTGCACCACCCAGGGACTCATGCTTTATATAGGTGGTCAGAGAAGGCATCCTTTGGGAGATGATCTTTAAAGTTGTGATTTGAAAGATGGAGATGGTCAAGTGGAAATCCAAGGAAAAAGTAACCCAGGTGGATGACACACTGGTGTAAAAGCCTGGATAAGCAAACCCAGGAGGAGAAGGTGCTGTATGCAGCACAGCCTAACCAGCTACCTCCAACGCACAGCGATTTCGCTCTTCAAGCAAAATGTTTTTAAAAAGCTTGTCCCTCATCTAGGTCAATTGGCATAACAAAGTTTATTAAGAAAATGTTCCGCATCCTACTTCTGTGAGTGGCATCTGGGGTCTTAAAAGCTAGCGAGTGGCCATCTAAGATGCATCAATTGGTCCCAACCCACCTGGAATAGAGGAGAATGAAGAACAGCAAAGACACAAGGAAAGTATTAGCCCAAGAGACAGAAAGGGCCACATAAACCAGAGACTGCATCATCCTGAGACCAGAAGAACTAGATGGTGCCCGGCTACCACCAATGACCGCCCTGACAGGGAACACAACAGGAAGTCCCTGACGGAGCAGGAGAAAAGTGGGGTGCAGAACTCAAATTCTAGTAAAAAGACCAGACGTAATGGTCTGACTGAGACTGGAGGAACCCCAGGAAGCATGGTCCCCGGACTCTCTGTCAACTCAGAACTAAAACAATTCCTGAGGCCAACTCTTCAGACAAAGATTGGACTGGGCGGTGGGACTTAAAATGATACTTGTGAAAAGTGTGCTCCTTAGCTCAAGTAGATACATGAGACTAAATGGGCAGCACCTGTCTGAAGGTGAGATGAGAAGGCAGGAAGTGTCAGGAGCTGGTTGAATGGACATGGGAAATCAGGGGTGGAAAGGAGGAGTGTGCCGTCACAGTACAGGGAGAGCAATTAGGGTCACATAACAATGTATGTATAAATTTTTGTATGAGAGACTAACTTGAATTGTAAACCTTCACTTAAAGTACAACAATAAAAAAAAAAAAAAAAAAAAAAACCTAGTCCCTGTTAGAAAACAGACTTTGTAAGCATTGGCTCAGAAACTGTCTGGCTGAGGGGGAATACACATGCGGACCCTTGTGTCTTGATCACCGTTAGTGGAGCCAGCGCCCTGGTGTGTGGGGCAAGAAAGATTTGAGCCATGGAACGGCATCCAATTTCCCCAAACCCCAGTAACAAGATCTCATAGACTTGACAACCGGGCCCTCTCCCCACTTCCCTCTGACTCCCCCTCATCCTCCTGCTGCACCATCCCTGCCCCCTGGAATTCCTGGGCAGAACAGCTGCACTGGGGGCTCATCTTTCAATGAAACAATAAAATACTCCTGTGTCCCTAAGAGTATGGCATTTATGACTGGAGTGGGCTGGCTTCCCTGCACAGACACCCCTCCCCGATTCCCAGGCTCACCAGCCCAGACGCCCACATGTCCCACAACCTGTCCTTAAGCCTGGGTGCCTCAGGAAAGTCTCTGCCCAGGACATGGAGAAAAAGGACACAGAATGACCTTTGTCGCAGAAGTACAAGTGCACATTTGTGTCCCAGATCATCCAGCTCAGCAACTTCTCTGGCACCCCATCCTCCCGCAGCACCTCAACTACCCCACCCGATTCGCACAGCTGCCTTGGGGAAACTGTCTGCTCTCTCCCACCAGGACAGGAAAGTCGTTCCTGGCTAGGGGAGAGAAATGGGTGTGGCCACATTCCAATTAGAAGGCACACTCCCCTCTCCCACTTCCCTGTCTCTGCCCTTGGGCTCTTCTGTAAGATAGCAAGAAGTCCTTGCCTTTCAGATGTTTCACCTTTGCACAGCATGAACGCCTGGACACTGTGCACTGACACCCCTGGTCTTCCTTCCAAATACCGGATGGCAACTTCCATCCCCAGGGAGCCCAACATGACAAGCTTCCACATGGGGGCGCAGCCTGCCAGCCAACAGCTCAGTGTCAGGACTCAACCTCCACCTCTAGCACAGAGCTGGTGTGGTTATTTTGCACATTTAATTTAATTTTGTCCTTGCTGCTTTGTAACAGCGAGTGAAAAACGGGGATAGAAAGCCTAGGTCTCATAAACACAGTATGAGCGAATCAAAGATAGGAGTCAGTTGGCATGTCTCGGGAAGACTAAAGAAGCCACAATCAGATGCTCAGCAGAATTAAGTTGATTGACTGTGTTCAATGTCTGCCAGACATGTTCCTGCCTGAGGGCCGTCTACCCAGAATGCTCTTTCCCCAGATTTCCACATGCATTCCCTCACCTCCTTTTCAAGTCTTTGCTCAAATCTGAGCATATCAAGGAGGTTTCCCTGATCCTCCTAATTTAAATTGCAACCTGCACTCCACCCTCCATCTGCCTTATGGATCCTCTTTACCCTGCTCTGCTTTTTCTTTTTTCCCCCATGGCAGTTACCACCATGCAACAGATGTATTTATTATGTGTATACTTTATCATCCATCTCATACCATTATTAGATTTTAAGCTATGAAAGATACATCCCAACACCTAGAACTGTGCTGGAACCTAGGAAGTGCTCAATAAATATTTGTTGAGTGAATGAATATTGAATTGTAAAGGAAATAAATTAATGAATATGTTCAAAATATAGGTAATATATTATAAAAAGTATTTATAAAGAATGCTGAGTGCAGACTGTTTGTGCCACCCAGGGACCTATATAAAGGATGAGGTGTAATTATGATTTTACAATTTCCTTTAGATCCCTGGGAAAATACATCCCTTATGCGTGTAAGAAGGGGCCCTGGTGGTGCAACAGTTAAGCGCTTGTCTGCTAACTGAAAGCTTGGCAGTTCGAACCCATTCAGCAGCTCTGCAGGAGAAAGACCTGGCTATCTGTTCCCATAAAGATTATAGCAAGAAAATCCTTTGTCACATGGGGTCACTGTAAGTCAGAATCAACTCGATGGCACCTAACAACAACCAAAAAAAAAGAAAACCAAAAACCAAACCCCTTGCCATCGAGTAGATTCTGACTCATAGAGACCCAAAAGGACAGAGTAGAACTGCTCCATAGGGTTTCCAAGGAGCACCTGGGGGATTCAAACTGCTGATGTTTTGGTTAGCAGCCATAGCTCTTAACCACTATGCCACCAGGGTTTCCAGTACTAACCAGACCCGACCCTGCTTAGCTTCTGAGATCAGACGATATCAGGCGCGTTCAGGGTGGTACAGCATACGTGTAAGTCCATGATTAAGCTTTTGCACATTTGATTTTAGTGCACATTTTCAGAAACACATTCTACATGATAGTAGGGGAGAGCTTTTGAACAAGCTGGGCCCAGAGTTAGAGGAGGTACAGGAGAGTGACTCCTGAGAAGGTTTCTGGGAATAAGCGCTTGGGAGCTGGCCCTCTTGGGTCTGAGTTTGGCACAGCCTGGGTAAGGTTCTGCAACAGGTCTTTGCCAAGCAAGGATGACCTGGAGACCTCAGCCAGCGTCTGTGGGGAACACACACTAGGTGTTTGCTAGGTGATCTTGGAGGGGGGTAAGGGTCATCTTTTGCACTCAGGCAGGAAGAACCTGGAGCTGTGAGTCTCCTGGTAAGAACCTGTCTCTGATAGGACACAGGAGACAAGACCAACGGCAGTTCCCCACGCCAGTGGAGCAGAAAGTGAAGCTCCCAAGGGGGCCTTGATGCAAGCGGTTGGGGTGAGCCCCCAGAGGAGCAAGGACAGGTCCCTCTATCATCCCCCCATCACCTTCTGCCCTGACTCTGGCTCCCACACTTAATCAAAACTTGCACTATCCTGCTATTGTTAGTTGCCATTGAGCCATCTCTGACTCATGGCGACCTTATGTGTGACAAAACAAAACGTTGGCTGGTCCTGTGCCATCTTCATGATCGTTGGTATGTTTGAGTCCATTGTGTGGCTATTGTGTCAATCCACCTCATGAAGGGTTTCCCTCATTTTTGCTGACCCTCTACCTGAGGAGCATCCATGAAGCCCCAGGCCTGGTACTAACTGCTTTACCCATAGCCACAGCTCACTTAGTTCTCACAACTACCCTATGGTATTAGGTACCTTTTCCTCCATGTTACAGATGAGGATACGTTAGGAAGAAAAGCCCGGCATTCGGCTTCTGAAAAATCAGCCAATGAAAACTACGGTTCACACAATCCAATCCCACTGTGCATGGGTTCACCATGAGTTGGAAGTTGACTTGACAGCAGCTAACAACAACAGCAGATGAAGAAACACAAGAATAGACGGTGTCTTAGCTATCCAGTGCTGCTATAACAGAAATACCACAAGCGGATGGCTTCAACAAACAGAAATTTTTTCTCTCACAGTCTAATAGTCTAGAAGTTCAAATTCAGGGCATCAGCTCCAGAGGAAGACTTTCTCTCTCTGTTGGTTCTGGAGGAAGGTCCTTATCATCAATCTTTCCCTGGGTTAGATGCTTCTCAGCGCAGGGACCCCAGGTTCAAAGGATGTGCTTTTCTCCTGGCACTATTTTCTTGGTGGTATGAGGACCCCCTGTCTCTCTGCTCCCTTCTCTCTTATATCTCAAAAGAGATTGGCTTAAGACACAACCTAATCTTGAGTCCTGCCTCATTAACATAACTGCCACTAATCCCATCTCACTAACATTATAGAGATAGGATTTATAACACATAGGAAACTCACATCAGTTGACAAAATGGTGGACAATCACACAATACTGGGAGTCATGGCCTAGCCATATTGACACATGTTTTGGGGGGACACAATTCAATCCATAACAGAGGGGTTAATTTGTTCCAGCTTACATGGCTAACATAGGATGAAGTTAGTGTCAATGCCCCAGCCATCTGGTTCCAGAGCCTGCAATCTTAACCACTGCAACATTATGCCAACAAAAGCCGCTAGGGCCACAGGTCATGCTGGGGACCTAATGGAACTCCTCTCATCCGCCACCAACAACTCTCTCTCCTCGAGGAAACACAGAGGTTCTGTGTGAAATGGGTAACAAAAAGAAAGGGTAACCCTTTGAGATTAAACTTTTGAAAAGCAAATGAAAAAACTTTACACACAAAAACCAGGGAAAATCTTGTTTTGCTAAACAAGACAAATAGAGTAGACAGTGTTCGCCAGAGTCAACTTCATGCTGGGTTCAGGAACTGTTTCTCTCTTTCTCATACACACAAACATAGAAACTGTGCATAATTTCATCATAACTTCACCGAAATTGGCTGCAGTTTGGGACCGTGGATCTGAAGAGCAGGTACTGCTGGTGGAGGTCGGTGCTGTGTGTGGTTGGAAGGTTTAGCTCTTCCAAGCCCCAGCCTACAATCTTGACCAGGGCTGATTTACCAGAAAGCTAATGAAGTTTCAGCTTCAGGGTCCCCTGCTTGTACCAGCCCCTCCCAAAGCCCTGGGAGAGGCCTGGTCATATGGTTTTAAACATTTTGCCAATGTAAGATTAAAATTATTCTGATGTCAAAAAACATAATAAAACATCTTCAGATCACACTAAAAGTATTAATTCATCAAGAGAAGAGGTACATTTCCAATAGAAACAATACATTTCCAACAGAAACGACACATTTCCAACAGAAACGACACATTTCCAACAGAAAGGACACATTTCCAATAGAAATGATACATTTCCAATAGAAATGATATATTTCTGATAGAAATGATACATTTTCAATAGAAAAAGATACGTTTCCGATAGAAAAGATTCATTTCCAATAGAAAAAGATTTCTGATAGATGTAATGAATAGGCTTTTGGATTGTTATATAGTCCAATTAATGGATAAAATGAATTATATGTGCACATTAGAAGAAATACTTTTCTTTTTTGCTGATTCAACATAAAATACTAACATTGACAAAGATAACACTGTTGTGAGGACATTGATGATAAATTGGTTAATGAATGTTGGCAATTCAAAGAGCATTTAAGATTCATCACTGCATTAAAAAAAAAAATTGAAATATCCTGTCATTTTTCAGCTGATATATGAAGGAATCATGATTGAGGTTTTTCTAAATCTGCTAAGAATTTTAAAGTGTACCTGACATTACCAACAACAAGTTGTGAAGCTGAAACTCTTCCAAACTGTCAATAATAAAAATAAAATTTAATCAAACATGCTAAGAGAGGCTAAATTATCTTTCTAGTGTCTCTACAGAAAATAATATTGTAAAACTATTGTCATACGTGAGGAACATACAGCCAAAGAATATAAGAAATGAAGTATAATAGAGGTATGCCAGGTAGTTTATAAAACTATTAATATTGCTATTTTTCTATATTTTGGGATTTTTTGTGGTCGTTACCAGCTTTTGACATTTAGGATTTGCTGTGATTTCTTTTGTCCTTTAAGTGCCTAATCTTGTATTTTTTTTTTCCTTAAAGAGGATTTCACAAATAGTGTAAGTTTCAAGGCCCCGATATCCAAATTGCCTCTGACCTAGACAAATGGGTATCTCTTCCGTTCTGTTTTTTTTTTTTTTTTAATTGTGATGAATATATACGTAACTTCAAGATATTTACTATTTCAACATTCTTTGCATGTGCAGTTCAGTGACATTATTTGTGTTCATCATGTTGTACAACCATCACCATTATCCATTTCCATATTTTTTCTTCACCCTTAGCAGAAGTTCAGTGTCCCCTAAGCAAAGACTCCCCTTTTCTCCTTCCCTGCCACCCGCTCCTAGTAACCACCAATAATCTTTAATCTCTATACACTTGCCTATTCTAGATATTTCATATAAATGGGATCATATAATACGCAGTCTTTTGTGACTGACGTTTCACTCAGCAAAGTATTTTCAAGGTGCAAGCATGTTGTAGCATGCATCTTCCGTTCATAAAACCACCTATTCTGAAGTTTACATCCTCTTGCACAAAGAAGTCTTTCCAACTCACTAAATATTACTGAGGGCCCACTGTGTGCCAGGCAGTGCTGACACTGGGACTTCAGCAAGGAAAGCCACAGTCCCTGCTTCCCAATGCCAGGTGTGGTGGGTGAGAGAGACGTGTTACCAGCAATGGCAGTGCAGTATGGCAGTGCTAGAAGGTGCAGGCACTTGTGCCCTGGAGCCCAGGAGGAGCCTGTGTGTCGAAAGGGTTTGTGCTTGGAGTTTAATATTTTGCTGTCACCATTTGAAATTCTTAATCATTATGAGCAAAGTACCACATATTTTCATTTTGCACGGGGATCCACAAATTATGAAGCTGGTCCTGAGGAGGGGAATTGATCCAGGTTCTGGTTATGGCCCAGGTTAGTTCTAGAAGGCAGGGTAGGGTTTTCCCTCCAGAGAAAGTGGAGGATGGGCACTCCCAGTTGTAGGTAAGCGTCAGGGAGCACCATTTATGTGTAATCTAGAATTCTCCTTCCTTGGGGGTCAATGGGGATAATTTCCTTACGAAGAGCTTTCTGAGGCTCGAGCTTTGGCATTGGAGCGGGGCGGGGGGTGGTTGAGTGCCAGCTCTCTCATCTACCAACTGTGACTACAGGCAAGACTTAGGTTTAGCATCCTTATCTGTCAAAGTGGGAAGTCACAACTTCAAGAATTGGAATTTTATATGTGCTACCTCCTCTTCTGATCAGAGCAGGGAGAAAATGCTGTGTGTGAGGGTGGTGGTGGTCAGGGAAGCCTCTATGGAGGGATAGGGTGGGGAGTGGCACACGCTCAGGCTTGGAGGTGGGGACTTGCAAGGCAGATTTGAGAAATAGGGAAGATATCTGTGGGCTGTGCACAGTGTTCATGACAGAAAGAAAGAGCCAGAAAAGAGGCTGGGCTCCACTGTCAATGACACCAAATGCCAAGCCAGGAGCTCAGATTTTCTGATTACCACAAAAAATCAGAAAATATGGAAAAATAACAATATTAATAGTTTTATTAGCTGCCTGGTATACCTTTATTATACTTTATTTCTTATATCATTTGGCTGCATATTCTTCACATATGACAATAGTTTTATAATATTAGACAGTGGAGAACTCCTCAAAGCATTTGGGTGGGAGAAGATGGAAGTAGCATTTGATGAAAATCCATGTCTGGGAATACTCTCATTCCATTACTTTAAAAGGTGGGGTCAAGAGAGAGAGGAAAGCCAGCTGGGCTGCAGGTTGCCCATAAGGCAAGTGAGAGCCCTGCCTCCTGGGGTCAGCAGGAGGACCCGGATGTGCAATGCAGAGGGATCAGCGGGTTGCAAGGAGCCTGCTTTCCTAAGCCCACCAGCCTGTGCTCTCAGCCTTCCAAGGGTGAGAAGGGATGTGAGGACTGCTGGCCTAGAACAGGGCCTGTGGGTCTCTGAGGCTGAGCAAGGCTACAAGACCCACCCCACAGATGCTGACTTCACCGGGCTGACAGTCATGCTGACATGAAGCAGGATTGGTGTCAAAAGTTCAGGGGGAAGCATGACAGGATAAGAAGGAGAGGAAGCAATACGGATTGGCTCAATTATCCCAGGAATGAGACCCAGCATCTGGAGTTCCAGCTGCAACACACTAGCCAGGGCAGTGACCGGAGCTGGCTCTCCCACCAGGGCAAGGGGATCATGAATGCTCATAGGCACTGCTGAGCCATGGGTCACACCCAAATGAGGCATAAGCAGTGACAGTAGCCCCACCACCTCCTGAGTCTTGTATCCATCAAACCTGGCTTTCAACCCTACAGCATGCCCCTCCAGGCCTTTCCGTTACCTATGACTGTGACATGTCCACCCCCAGAGGGAAGGTTATAGAGAATCCTGACAGCCACACCAGGGTCCCCACATAGCCAGCCATTTCTGCTCCTCTGCCTCCAGGCAGACCTGAATCCGCACAGTCACAACCTGGTGGCAAATGCAGAGGATTCTAGAGAAGAAGCTCAGAGCCCTTCTTGTCAGCCCCTCACAGGGACTTCTCTATTAGAGGCCATTCTCCTGCTTAACTCCCACTCAACACAGGCTCTCCTTTCCTGTGAGACTTAGTCCAAGCTCGTCAGCATGATGCAATAGACCTCTGTGACCTGGCTCTTGCTGTCCTCAAGCTTTATGTTCCAACAACACAAACCTATTTGTAGGCTCCCTTGTCCACTGTGCAGTCTCTAGATTACACTTGTGGTTCCCTGCAGGCATCGTCTCCACCAGGAAGCCATGCCTGCTTGCCCCTAGCCTGCCCTACCTTCAAGGTAAAGAGCCTTCATCTGTGCCTCAATAACAAGCTCTAATGAGATGATGGACAAGTTTCTCACATTGCATGATCACTATTTCTCCAGGAGATTGAGCTTTAATCTGCATCCTCAGTGTGAAGCAGGGAGTCTGACAGCCAGTCCATGCTGAGGGAGGGGGGATGGATGTGGCCCAGAGAAAACAATTCATCTGAGCTCATGCAGTGGGGACCAGGACCGTAGGACTCACAGCTCTTGATGGACACGCCAGGCTCACTTCTCTACATTGTTTTTCCCATGCCACCTCATGCTATCTTGTTGAGGATGATGGGGTATCTTAGCTAGTGCTGCTATAACACAAATACCGTAAGTGGATGGCTTTAAAGAATAGAAATTTTATTGTCTCACAGTTCTGGAGGCTAAAACTCTAAACTAGGGTCTTGGCAGTGTTGATTCCTTCATTGTTGATAGCCCCTAGGTGTTCTTTGGTTCTTGGTGATCCTCACATGGCAAATGTCTTCCCCAGTATATGCACCTCTGTATATAACTCAGAAGCGATTAGGTTTAGGATCCACCCGACACAAGTATGACCTCAACTGACTGATTAATCACATTACGTTAGATTGCATTATGGAAGGTGATTAGATTAGATTACACTACATAACATCCATAGGTATAGTGGTTAGGATTCCAACACATATCTGGGGGGACACAATTCAATCCATAACTTGGGGCCTGTGAGCAGTTAGCAAATGACAAGAATCCAGTCATCCAATTGTAACCAAGTTCTGGCACAGAGCAGGTCCTCACTGAATCTGACACTGTGAAACTGAATGGAATGGACCAGGACAGACACAGTGCCACCTGCTCACTCTCCCTCCCCCGTGCAGAGTCAGGTCCAAGTCCTGCTGGACAGATGTCCAGTAGAACACCAGGAGGAAGAGAAGTAGATGTTGCAAAAGAAACCAGGTAGATATCAGGAGTCCTTTACTCCGCCACCTCCGTTCCCATCTAGTTAGTGCTGTGCTTCTGCTGTGCTGGAAGCTGAAAGTATTTCTGCAAAACCTAGGAAAGCTTCCAGATTTGGTCTGGACTTAAAAGCACTGGAAGAGCTGACTTGGGCTACAGCATGAGGGATTTTAGCAAGAAAAAAAGAGCCTGACCTTAAAGTGAAGGTGGCAATGAGAAGCAAGATGATGTGTGTCTGTGCAGAGGTGATGAGCAGGGGGTAGATTTCCTCCTCTGCCGCCTGCTGGCCACAGGCCCCATCACTCAGGGAGGGAGACAATGTGATTGAGAGCTTTCTGTATGCCAAGCATGGTGCTCAGTGCCTTCCATGCTTGTCTGCCATCTTGACAACATCTCTATGAGGGAGGCAGAGTGATGTCAGGCTGGTATGTGTGGTACAGCTAGGCTGGTAGTTAAAATACTGAATGGTTTCTACACCAGTTAGTAATCATTGCTGTTCTGAGCCCCCCAAATGATCTTCCACTACCTTGGCCCTTCCCTTAGGTCCTCCTGCGTTCCGTTATTATCTGACACTCCAAGAAGTGACAAGGGAGGCCTAGGAACCCTGCTCTAGCCTACAGCTGTCCACTGGTGTCCATGCTGTCTGTTCCAGTTACAAACATTGTCCCTATCACCCAGGGAGGTGGGTACTACTAGTATCCCCATTTTATAGGAAAGTTGAGATGATTGAAATCAGGGAAGTTGCTAAAGCCACGTGATTATGAGTGATGGGACCAGGGTTCAAACCTAGTTCTTCCTGACTTTGGTCAACGCACCACAATACAAACCAAAGGGACACCACCGCAGGGTCTTTCTGGTGACTGTGGATTTAAGATGGACAAATGCCCAGTCTGTGATAAACCCCTGGGGATAACGGAATCACTTGCTCACCAGGGCAGATGTTAGGGTGAGATCTGCAGGGCCCTTGCAAAGGCTCTTCTGCTGGTCCGGGTGAAGTGTCTGGACTCCCCAAGGCCTGTAGTTCAGACAAGAAAGTGCCTGTTAAGGCACTGTGGAACAATGGAGGGTGTTCTGGAGGTGATGGCAGAAGATCTAGTTCTAATCCCACCTCGGCCCTGCATAGTCACTGTGTCACTGTCTTAGTTTCTTAGTGCCACTGTAACAGAAATACCACAGGTGGGTGACTTTAAAGAAGAGAAATTAATTTCCTTACAGTTCAGGAGGCTAGATGTCCAAATTCAAGGTGTCAGCTCCAGGGGAAGGCTCTCTGTTAGCTCTGGGGGAAGATACTTGGCTGTTTCAGCTTCTGTAGCCCAGGCATTCCTTGGTGATCTGCATGTAGCATCTGTCTTCCCCAGTTTGTTCTTGCATCTGTGTCTAATCTGTTCTTTTTATAACTCAGAAGCAATTATGTTGAGGATACACCCTACACTGATATGGTCTCATTAACATAACAAAGAAAACCCTATTTCCAAACAAGATGACATCCACAGGTATAGGGATTAGGGATTCCAATTGTGTCCAATTGAGGTACACAATTCAACCCATAATTCTACCCTTTGCCCTCCCAAAATTCATGTTCTTCCCACATACAAAACACATTCACCCTATCACACTGGCCTTGGCGGAGTTGCTTAACAGCTGCGGAGTCTAGGTGGCCTAGTAGGTTGGGGTTGGAGGTAGCTCTAATGGCATTCCTGGAGTTTCTCGGAGCCCACCCAGCTTCACTCCCTATGTACAACCTCAAGCTCTCACCTCGCCACTCTCATTCACAGGAGGTCAAATCACAGGCTGGGTTAGCTCCCAGGAATACTGTGTAATTAAATTAAGAATGTTCCTATACCCACTTCTCAGGAAGGAAAGCTGAGGGTTGTGGAGCACAGAGGCTTCCACTATGTTGTTGGATGCCATCGTGTTGATTTCAACTCATAACGATCCCATGTGACAGAGTAGAATGGCCTCATTGGGTTTTCTAGGCTGTTATCTTTATGAGAGCAGATTCCCAGGTCTTTCTTCTGCAGAGCCACTGGGTGGGTAGGAATCACCAACCTTTCTGTTAGCAGCCAAGCGTTTAACCATTGCATGACCAGGCTTCTTGACTTCTACTATAGTCCTAAGAAAAGTCACTGCGGCGAGACCCCAAGGGTGATTTTCTTGTTGCATGCTTTAGATTAGAAGAGGCAGAGAACTAATTCTGGACTGGGTAAACTTCCCCACCTACCCTGGTGGGGAGTTGCCAGCAGGAGCCAGAGGCAGAGGGATTCAGAGGGAGTGGCCCTGCCCAAGGCCTGCTCCCCACCCCAGGCCCTTCACCATCTGGAGGGGGACCAGAGGGCCCACCCTGACGGCAGGAGGGAGTGACTTGAGACCTGTTCCTCTGGAACGGAACAGGTTTGACTGGTAAAATGTCCTCAGGAGGGGAGGCTGAAGAAGACCCTCTGATAAGAAAACACACTGTTCATACACCCACCTCTGTTAATGTGGAGGATGGCATGTCTGAGGTCTCTGATCAAAAGCTTTGCCCAGACCTGAAGAATGGTGAGAGGATTTGTGACTTGGACCCTGTTGGCTGTCTATTTTCATAGCTAACCTTTTGATTTTTGGTTAAAGATCCTATGCCTTAATTAGAGCCATTAATCACAAAGAGTGTATGAAAATGAGTTTGACTTCCCTCAGGCATACT
The DNA here is from genome assembly GCF_000243295.1 of Trichechus manatus latirostris. Classification (NCBI taxonomy): domain Eukaryota; kingdom Metazoa; phylum Chordata; class Mammalia; order Sirenia; family Trichechidae; genus Trichechus; species Trichechus manatus. The sequence continues at coordinate 545,630 of NW_004444118.1, read as the reverse complement.
GACAATTCATGCCTTAAATATCATAGCAGCAAGCATTTTAGTCATGAAAACACATAGTATGTAATGCTGCCAGCACCCCACCCCCAGCTGCTCCTTATGTCTATCCTTTTACTGTTTTATATTTCTTCTTGGCAGTTACTACTACCTGAAACTATTCTATATGCATATATGCTTATAGGTTCCCTGGGTGGTGCAAACAGTTAAGCGTCTGACTACTAACAGAAGGTTGGTGGTTCGAACCCAGCCAGAGGCACCTTGGAAGAAAGGCCTCGGCGATCTGCTTCTAAAAGGTCATAGCCGAGAAAACCCTATGGAGCAGTTCTAGTCTGTAATACATGGGGTTGCCATGAGTTTGAGTTGACTTGATGGCAACTGTTTTTTTTTTTTTTAATGTGCTTATTTCTTTATTTTGTCACACCCATGTGATAGTAAGCTCCCTAAGGCCTGGGCCACGTCTACCTGTTTGTTATTGCACTGCTCAGTGCCTAGGAAGAGAGCTGGCACATAGTGGGTCTCACTAAGAATTTGCTGAAGGAATGTGTGGTTGAATGGATGCGTGGCTGCTAAACCAATTAAGTGATGTTCCTTATCTAAGAATTGTAAACAAAGACCTGGATCACCACCTTGTGTTCTTTCTCATAACTTATATTCATAGGTTTTTTTCCAGTCTGAGTCCTCTTCCCAACATTTCGACAGTGGAATAACAGAGTCAACCATCTTTGGATTGAAAAGGACATTGTGATTCTATATCGAGCCTCTTGCCTCCAAGAAATATTCCCCTAACTCATCATAAACCCATTGCACCCGAGTTGATTCCGACTCATAGCAATCCTGTAGGACAGAGTAGAACTGCCTCATAGAGTTTCCAAGGCTGCAATTTTTACGGAAGTCGACTGCCACATCTTTATCCCACGGAGTGGCTGGTGGGTTCGAACCGCCAACCTTTCAGTTAGCAGCTGAGTGCTTAACCACTGTGCCACCAGGGCTCCTTAATTAACTCATCATAGATATCCAAATAAATAAGGAGCAATTTAACCCACCTTACTAATCCATTTTCCCTTAGGTTTGGCCCAAATCCTTCTTCCTGTTGCAGTCCCAGTTAATGAAAGGGATTCATTCACTCATTTGTACAACAAATATTTACTGAGTGCCTACTGAGAGCCCAGGCACTCTGCGCAGCATCTGGGATACGGTTTTGACTAGAACTAGGATGACTTAGATCCTCATGGAGATTATAATCAAATGGGGCAACACATCAAACAAGTAATTACACAAACAGCCATCTCCTACAATTGCAGTTGGGTTAAGTGATTTGAAACAAAATACTGGCTGCTCAGATAATATAAAATGATGGGGAGGGTAGATGATAACAAATTCAGGAGAAGATATCTGAAAAGGGGGGACAAAGAGCTTTCAGGGCAGGAGGAAAGACATGTCTGAAAGCTCCAGAGCAGAAGGGTGTTTGGCTCCTTCCAGGATTTGGCTACCACCAGTACCAATTGCCACGGAGTTGATTCTGACTCACGGAGACCCCATGTGTGTCAGAGCAGAACTGTGCTTCGTAAGGTTTCCAGTGGCTGATTTTTCAGAAGTAGATCACCACGGCTTTCTTCTAAGGCATCTCTGGGTGGACTCGAACCTCCCACCTCTTGGTTAATAATCCAGCTTTTACCTGTTTGGGCCACCCAAGGACTCCAGCATTTGGCTGAGAGAGAAGAATCTTTTATTTTTTTTTGGTTGACTGAGAGGGTCTGAAGGAGGCAAGTTAACTGGGAAAGGTCCTAAGCCCAGAAACTAAAACCATAATCAGTCCTTTTTGACCAGAATGTTTAGCTTTCAGCTTCCCAACATCTAGCTTTGTTCTTTAAATGTATCCTGAAATGTCTCTGGTAGTAGTACCCTAAGGCTGACTGCCAAGACATAGCTCCATGGAGTGACATTTGTCTGAAGAAAATACAGATGTCCTGGGCCTCAGCATATTCATCTCCTTCTCCTCAGTGATCTCCAAGCACTTATTCCAGTTTCCAAAGTGATGAAGTGGGTGGGCAGAATAGCCCTTCTGAAATGGAAGCCTGAACCACATATTCCTAAGTGACAGTGCAGATCCCCACACCTAGATTTGCTGATGAATTTATGATATTGGCTTCCACTAAGCTTATCATCATTGTTGTTAGCTGCCATTGGGCCAGCCCCCAACTCGTGGTGACCTCACACACAACAGAATGAAAAGCTGCCAGGTCCGGCACTATACCCATGATCAGCTGCAGATCAGATCACTGTGATCCATAGGGTTTTCATTGGCTGATTTTCAGAAGTAGCTCGTCAGCAGGGATGGATTACCTGATAAACAAGTTAAGCACAGGCTTACTTGTGCTTATTTACTAATCTGCAGGGCACCATTTCACCTGTTTTTCACCACATCAACGATATGATGAAACCAGGGGCAGATTAACCAGTAAGCAAGGTACACAGAGGTTTACAGTAAGCAAGGTACACGCAGGCTTCTGTTTACTTACTAATCTGTAGTGTGCAATTTCACGTGAGTTTTACCACATCTTTGATGTGGTGAAAAACAGGTGAAACTGTGCACTACAGATTAGTAAATAAGCACAAGAAAACCTATACACTACAGACTGGTAAGTAAGTACTAATTAGTAATTACTGGTTAATCTGCCCCCTGATCATCAGGCCTTTCTTCCTAGTCTCTCTGAGTTTGGAAGCTCTACTGAAACCTGTTTAGCATCATAGTAACATGTAAGCCACCACTGACAGATAGATGGTGACTGTATGAGGTGCATTGGCTGGGACTCTAACTCAGGTCTCCTGCATGGAAGGTGAGAACTCTACCACTGAACCACCAATGCCCTCTTCCACTAAGCTTTGACTATACCTATTTGTAAATGAAGGTTTATCTATGCTGGATTATTTATAAACGAATCAGAACTGTTCTTCCATAATTTCACATATACTCCTACTTTGATAATCAATTGTCTTGGAT
>NW_004444118.1:494599-537708 GCF_000243295.1 Trichechus manatus latirostris | reverse complement strand
TAATTTTCAGAAGTAGATTGCCAGGATTTCTTCCTAGTCTGCTTTAGTCTGGAAGCTCCACTGAAACCTGTCTACCATGGGTGACCCTGTTTGAAATTCTGGGTAGCATAGCTTCCAGCATCACAGCAACATGTCACAGTATGACAAATTGACACATGGGTAGGCTTATGTGTCATGAATTCAATATCATTACACTGCAAAACAGTCTTATAGATACCATCCCTATTTTACAGAAAAGGAAAAGAAAGTCTCAGAGAGGTTAACTTACATGCTCAAGTTTAAACAGCTTGTAAATGTGGGAACCTTAGAGATTCATGAGAGGGCAGAGAGAAGCCCCCACCAACAGCCAGCAGAGTTCCTAACAGTTACATTTATTAAGCGAGCAAGGACAATGCAGTATGGACACGGCCCCTCTCTGAGATAGAATCCCATGATGCTGAAAGCCTCAGTTAGGACAAGAGTCATCCAAGGTCATACAGGTAACAAACCTGGGCCAGAACTCCAGTTTTCTCCTATCTGGTCAAAGTCTTTGCTCTTCAACACACCTCTCTGCATAATGAAGCTCCCACAAGAACCAAGGAATGAGGGAAGGTAAGGAGAGCATGGGGGTTTTCCAGGAGCAGACACAAGGTCTCCACAGCCCTCCCATTCCAGAGATGAGTTTAATTTCCCACCTATCACAATGGCAAATGTGGACATTGGAGAGAAATACGCCTACTAACCTTGAGGAAGGCTCTTTCTGGGTCTCAAAAGCCTGGCATAGTTGATTCTGGCAGCCCTTGAATGTCCTCTGATGCAATAAAGTTACTGAACTGGAGCTGGAGAACACTTCCCTGCCCTGACACCCAGAATGGGCGAGGCCAGACCTCAGACAGCCTGAGCCCAGAGCTCCTTTCAGGAAAGTGTGCATCTCATTCCCAGGCTCACTTTCTCTTCAGAGCTGCACTTACCCTGGGAGCCTCCTGCTCCAGACTGGCTCTTGACATGCAGGCAAATGCTTCCCATTCAAGGCAGGGCCTGGGACTCAGCCCTGCTCCTTAGGGACTGTGCTTTCCCAGGCTGGGAACCAGGGCCTCAGCCACCCAAGCCCATTTCCCCTACCAGCTAGACTGTCTAGGCAGGCCCTCCACTCATTGGGAGAAAAAGTTCCAGAAGAGGAATGTGACAGCTCCTCAAAGGCAGGCTCTGAGGATGTAAAGAAAGGCCCTATTATAGGCAGAGGAGCCCTGGTGATAGCGTGGTTAAAGCTATGGCTGTTAACTAAAAGGTCAGCAGTTCGAATCCACCAGCCACTCCCTGGAAACCACATGGGGCAGTTCTACTCTGTCCTATAATCGACTCGACGGGAACAGGCTTTGTATTATAGGCAGAAGGTTAGGTAGGCTTTCCTAAAATTTTTTGACAGGTTGTCTGCCACTTCCCAGGATCCACCTTCATCAGGACCACAAAACTTTCATTGTTAGATCCCTGAACCCAGAAACTGGAGTCCCTGAGTGGTGTGAACAGTTCATGCACTCAGCTGTTTACTGAAAGATTAGAGGTTTGAATGCACACAGAGGTGCCTCAGAGGAAAGGCCTGAGGATCTCTTCCGAAAAATCAGCCACTGAAAACCCTGTGGAGCACAGTTCTACTCTGACACACGTGGGGTCACCATGAGTCAGAATTGACTCAATGGCATTTTTTTTTCCCAGAAATTACTTGTCATGCTCTTGCAGACACTGGTTAAGCAGTCTACGTCCAAGTGCTTCAGATGATTCCCAGCCACAATGTTCTTCGTCCTGCGGTGGGGGGCTGGCTGTACTCCCACTGGAAGCCCAGGGAATATCTCGTCTGTCAACATCCAATGACGAGCTCTCTCAGAGGTTTCCGCCTGAGAACTGGGCTGAGGTCAATCTTGAGAGTCCCGTTATCCTGTGAGTTGGTCTATTGTGTTCTTGATGTAGGTCCAGTAAAACAGCAGCTACACAAATTTTCCATGTAGAGAGACTATACTTTTCACTTCTCTTAGACAGTAATGTTCATTCGGCAATGCAATGCTGCCATGGGCAAGGGAGAGGAATCAGGGAAAAAGGAAACAAGACTGTGTCATCATTCAAACATGGATTTCAACCCTCACTCTGCCACTTACCTGATAAATGGCCAGGGGCAAGTTAAGTTCCTGAGCCTCAGTTTCCTCACCTGTGAAATGGAGATGATAATGGCTACCTAAAAGGATTTGCAGCAATAACAGTAACAGTGTTTGAAAGTACCTGGTACATAGTGGGCATGTGGTCAACTCCTTGTTTCCTGCCCCCATATTTTAGGCATCTAGAACCGAGTGCCGAATAATGATGCTCTTAATCAAAACCACCACTATTTGCTGAATCTGTCTCAAAAAGTTCCTGTCACAACAGAGGACACATATTCCATACAGGTGTGTGTACACATATTTCATACAGCCTTGGGTACAGATGGTTTAGATAGGAATAGAACCAAACCAAAGCTGATTCCGAATCACGGCAACCCTCTCTGTGTCAGCGTGGAGCTGCATACCACAGGGTTTGCAACGGCTGTGATCTTATGGAAGTAGATTGCCAGGCCTTTCTTCCATGGTGCCACTAGCCTGATTTGAGCTGCCAACCTTTTGGTTACTAGCCAAATGCAAACTGCACCACCCAAGGATCTAGGAGACAGCACACATGGATCTTAAACGAAGGCAGAGCATCCAGGCAGTGCACATATAAGAGTTTCAAAGCAGTGGCTATAGCTCCTTACTGGGTCACTGGATACCTTGCACCTCCTGACAAGATGAGAGACGAGAGCTCTTATGTTCCAGCTGGAAGAGGAAGAACCACTTCCAGTGGGAGAAGGGAATCACTAAGCTCCTAGGGGACCACCACCAGTATCCTCCACAATCCTACCTGCAGGACAGGTGTGACTGCCACCACAGTGACCCTGAGGCTGTCTTGGGCCACTTCTGGGACTTAGCAGGCATTGAGGAGGTCCCTTCCATTTGGGCTTTTTACATCTCAAGGTGATGAGTCAACCAAACATGACACACAGGAACAAAATATCTAAGACAGAAGAGGAAGGGGAAGGATAAGGAAGTAACCATTCTCAAACTCCTACTATGTGCTGGGTAATTTACAGTGGTGATTTACTTGAATCCTCACAGCAACCTTGTGAGGTAGGCATTCATCGCCATTTGATTCAGGTGATCCCAGGAAACCTGGGCTCAGAGACTTACACTCCTTGCCCAAGATCAAAGTGGAGGAGCTGGAATTTGAACCCAGGTCTGCTTCCAAAGCCTGAGCACTTTCCAATATCTCATTCGGCTCTAGGAGGGGGCGCAGATAGGGGAGGGAAGGTCCCATGCAGACAGAGTCTCTTGTGAATAAATTATCCTCTCTGTATAGATTATTCATGATCCATTTCAGTTTGCTTCTGTGTAGCCATAAAATTATTCTGTTACAAATAGTTAACATTTTTTCCTATGCGTCTAAAAGGGTGAAAACCACTTACAAAAAGCGAAACAAAAACAAAGCCAAAAAAAAACCCTTGAACAACCCCAAACTCCAAAACGACAAATGTGCTGAAAAGAAACTTTCAAAATGAAAATTGCCAGGTTCGTTGTTACTGTTCCAGGACCATAACATTGCAGCAAATCGTTATTCCAATTGGCAAAGCTGCAGCCCAGACAGGAGAATAAGTACTTGATCGCAAGCTTGCTGGCCAAAATGAAGCCTTGAGCTCAACGCTACAGGGCATTGTCTCCAATGTTTGAATGAATCAAACATGAGATATACCAGAAGGGGATATAACTGTGTCTATACACAACTCTGACATCATCTGATTTAAACAAGTTTACTAAAACGACAGTCATGGCCTTGACAATACTGAGTGCAAAATACTGGTGTACATAGATTTTACAGCGAGGCTACCATGAGCTACTAGATCACAAAACAAGGTGTAACAGATGGGAGAGGCCCGAGGGAAGGCAAGCACACTGATTTTATTGAGAAAAAAGCTTATATACTGTAGGGTTGCTGAAGTTTAATAAATAAAGGTCAACTTATATAAAAACAATATAAACATTTATATGCTACATGCATATCATATAATTTAAAGTAATAATTTATATATGGGGAGAGATGCCAGTTTATGTTCTTCCGATTTTCCTCGACAAGGCACACACGCAGGAGGTGTCTATCCGTATCCATCTCCAGCCCACGAGTTTATTGTTTTCTGAAGTCAGTGCTCGGACGTAGGTTTGGGACGTTTTGCACTGAGAGTTCCAGTGTTTATCGTCAATCCCTCTGCAACCGTTTTTGACAGGCCTGGCTTCTTTACATCTCGTTTCATAAAAATATTGTTTGACGGGGGAGTTGCTGGTTTTGATCTCTCCCAGCACCGTGACCTGGTGTCCCCGAATGTCGATGGCTGACGACTTGTCTGTCACCCACAAACTCTCACTGTCACATACCGAGTACTCCCCTCGGTGACTCTTATGCTCCGCGTACCTTTTCCGCCTCGACGTTCTGTTCGCCAACACGGGGTTGCCCACGTAATCCTCTGTGAGATACAAGGGCGGAGGCTCCAAGGGGGTGCTGTCACTCAGCAGGACCCGAGGGGAGTTGTAACGTCTCTGCTGCCGCAGCAGTTCTGTGTCCATGGCGGTCACTGGCTGGAAGTTCGACTTGGCGGGCTCGCCCTGCTCCGGCTCTCGCGGGGCCTCTGCTTTCGGCAGGGTGCTCTGGTAGTTTTCCTTAACGTCCACCATCTGCTTGGAGAGCTTGTTTTTCAAGATATCTGCCTGGATCAGCTTAATAATAAGGGAATTTAGTGAGTCTTCCGGCAAACTCCTTTGATCCATGTTGTTACCTTGGATGCCACGGAGATAAGCGAGAAATATCACATAAAACAAGATGGACATCACCTTGTTCACCTGTAAGATCTGAAAAGGAAACACAGGTGTTAATAGCAGGCTGTGGCAGCTGAGTCCAGGTCATTCTGGGACCAGCTACCAGAGGCTGAGCATCCCTCTGAGGTAGAGTAAAACCTCCTAAATAAGCAACACAACTCCTCTCTGGACACTGCGAAGAGATTGCTTCTTTCCCTGACCCCTGGGAAAGATTGTCTTTACACGAATTCTCTGGAACGCTAAAGTACTTTTCTCTCCGAGGCTTCCAAGTGCTTTCACCTCAACCATCTTTCAACCAGCAATGTGGCTGTATGACAGGGAAAGGTGTGTGTTTGCATGCGCACACTCGAGTGTGTAGTGTAAACGAGTGACAGAGCAAGAGAGAGAGAGAAAGAGAGATATTTTTAAACAAAATAAACCAAAAACATAAATGGAGAAAACTGCAGTATGCAAGAGTGAGGCGCTTGTCCTAGGACCCAGGTCACAAAGAGAACCAAAGGCAGAGGGAGGAATGGGGAATGCTCTCCAGGTCTTCTCACTCTGCTATCTTTTCTGGATAGACAACACATATTGCATTTCCATTTCATGTCTCCCTCATCTCTCAGCCTCCAGTTGTGTGTGGATGATGCCCTTCTACTTCTTCCATCCTCCTTCTACCCTGGAAAGACACATAGTCCACCTTGGCACACTGTGAAGACATTAAATCTGATAATTATGAACATGCATTTATATTCCTTTGTCAACAGCAGCAGCAGCAGCCTTGTAGTGGTCTCAAGCGGCGCAGTTCTATTGCTCCCCCACTGTAAACCCCGGGGTCTATGAAAGGAACACTCGAGGTGGGCTTATCCCTGGCCAGGCCACACCTGGTGGAGTCTGCTCTCCAGGCCGACCCTTGTAAATGAACACGTGGGACCACTCCACCCTCTGTGGAAGGGCTCGAGGTTCAAGGTGCTCTGCTGGGCTCTCCAACAAAGATGCTTCTCCAGCACACCCAAATGATCCCATCAGTCCCCAGAGACCCTCTTACCAAAACTGCAGCCCTGCCAAAGCACTACCTGCAGAAGGTGGAGACTCAAATTAACTTACCCAAACTCAACTCAAATTACCCAACTCAAATTAACTTACCCAAAATAGGAAGATTCACTGTTGATATATTTTTTCTCATTTGGCTTCCTTTAACCTTCTGTTAAAAAATTTTCCTTCTACTGGTTATGCTTCTAATTCTGAATCTCCTTGTTTAAGTGGCATTTTAACCTATCAGCACCCTCAGTCTGTTGCCATAGTAGAACCTCAACACAGGGTTTCCGCTGAGTCCTTGTGGGATTACAGGGCTGATCTCGAGACACTTTCATTGCTAGCTGCTCCCTCAGTAGAGCAAACCCCAGATTTTCCAAAGGTTAGCACAGGAAGGACACTCTCCAGGTGGGGAGAGGTAGCTGACCTAGTGATCCTGACCTGTACCCTATGATCCATACCCCCCTCCTTGAAGTATTCACTCTTTAATTACCACTGCTACCACCTTGCTGGCCCCAGGGGTACATCATTTCCTCTTTAAATCTCCGTCTAAGCATGGAAAATAAAAACCCTTCCCCTGGCTCACCTTCAGTATTTTCAGAATATTACGTGAAATCTAGGGGGAAAAGAGAAGGGAAATAAACAAAGGTGACACAAGAAATAGAAAAGTAGTCCTGCTTACCAAGTACCTGTGCCTGAGCCTGCCAATGCTAACGTGTTCTCAGGGCTCCCAGACGCTGTCTCTTTCCCAATCTCGTCTGGGTTGTCTTTCAGACAAGGCAATCTTGCCTTTCCCACTCTTGTCCCCAAAGGCCAAGAACACTGCAGGCATCTTGCCTAAACTTCCTCCTCCTGGCTCCTGGCCTGTCTCTGTGATAAGAGGACCATCCTACTTCCATGGGAACTACTCTTCCAGACAACTGACCCCTTCAAGGTCAAAGCTAAGGGATGGAGTCTAGCTTTGCTGCCCAACCCTGGAGATGCTCCAGGAATCATATTATCTTAGGAAAATGGTTCCCCCAGGGTAATTGATCTTCCTCCCACTCTGCATGAAAGTGACATTTCCTTCACTCTTGCAGGCCCAACAAAGGGAAACTTGACCAACACAATAAATATGGTGTCTATGCCACTAGAATTAGACTCAAAAAAGAAAGAGAATGCAGCTGCAATAAAATCATTTGGGACTAAGAATCTATCAAGAAACAATTTATTCAATTCCCCAAAAGCCCAGCCACTGTAAGTTAAGAATACACAGGATATCTGCTGAGGGAAATAAATCAAGTGTGGTTAGTGGGGGAGGCCCCAGGTAGAACAAGAATCCATGCATACATTAATGAGGTAATTACAAGGGTGAGTGGACAGGAAGAATGATGGATGACGCTGATGGGTCGGGGTGAAGAAGCAAGAGTCTTTCAGGGTGGTGGTCTGAATATGGAACCAAAGAGTATTAGAAGGTGAACAGTATATAAAGACAGCATCTAATCCAACTTCTTCATTTATGGAGGAGGAAAGCCCAAACTGTAGTTTAAAGAAGAGGAGAGACACACAGTGTGTATAGATGGGGTTCTTTCTGCTCTGGCCCTAACCTCCCTTTTCATCATATTATGATTGGACTTGCATCCCTCAAGCTCCAGCCACATTCGCTCTTCACTGCTACTTGACCAAGCTTTATGACCCATGTGCATGTGTTGTTCCCTTCACCTTGCACACCTTCCTCACCTCTCCTGTTGAAATTTTACTCATTCTTGGGTGTCTGGTTCTAAAGCTAACTTTTCTATGAAGCTCCACTAAGATCCTCAACAGCAGCAACTGCTCCAGCCTCTGCATGCCCTCAGGATGTTTTCTGAATGGCTACTGTGGCAGGTATCACATTCCTCATGGAGATGAGATGGTTCACTCCTTAGATTCTAGGGACCCTAAGGCCAGGAGTCCCTTCCTGTTTGTATCTGTGCCCCACCCCTGTGTCCATTCACAATGACTACAAATTGGAGGTGGAGGCCCGGGTGCAGTGAGTCAGAGGTGAAAATGAGGTGACTGAAGGCCAGATCAGCTATGTAACTTGCAGGGCCCAGTGCAAAATGGAAATACAGGACCCCTTGTTCAAACATTATTTAGAGCAGGCAGGGTGGCACCAAGGATAGGTATGACCACATGTGAGCTGGTGCTCCAAGCCCTCAGGCACATGCTCCATTGTTCCACTGGACTTCACTTACACAACACATATTCAAAGATGAAATTATGAAGAATTTCAAGACAGCGATCACGGAGTATTAAGCACCAAGCATGGGGCTCCCTTCTGAGCACAGGTCCTGGTGTGACTGCACTGGCCACACACCCATGAAGCAGCCCTGGCTGTAGGAGTGAAGATGGTTCCTCTTGGTGAAACTGTCTGAAGGTTCAGAGTAGAAACCTGGTCTTGGTCAGGAGGGATGGGCAAAGCCCACAGAGGACTGTGTATACGAGGTGTCATGGTGAGAGCGGTGACAGGAACTCTGGCTTCAGCTGCAGTCTGGCAGGGAAAGCCTGGGGCTGTGGACAATGACAAGGCTTTTCCATTTTCAAATGCCTTCAGAGGAGACTGCCCGCTCTCCTCCAGGCAGTGGCAAACCAAGGAGTGGGGAACTCGGAGGGGTAGTGGGAGAGGCCAGCTTCGTTAGGGAGGGCTATTTTCTGTGATACGGGACTGATATTGTTAAGAATTGCCCAAACCTGTTGATAATAAAAAGCAAATTGACTTTGAGTTGGTTTTAATAATATTTTTAAATTATCAGCAGATAATATTAAGGAGCCCTGGTGGCACAGTGGTTAAGAGCTCAGCTGCTAACCGAAAAGGTCAGCAGTTCACATCCATCAGCTGCTCCTTGGAAACCATATGGGACAGTTCTACTCTGTCCTGTAGGGTTGCTATGAGTCGGGATCGACTCAGTGGCAATGGGTTTGGCTTTTTGTTTTGATAATAATGTATTTAAATCGTCTACAGATGATATTAAGGAGGCTTGGTGGTGTAATGGTTAAGTGCTCAGCCGCTAACCAAAAGGCTGGCAATTAAACCCACCCAATGGCTCCATGGGAGAAAGACCTGGCCATCTGCTTCCATAATGATTACAGCCAAGAAAACTCTATGGGGCAGTTCTACTCTGTCATGTGGGGTCGCTATGAGTCAGGATTGACTCAATGGCACCTAACAACAACAACAACAGATAATGCTTACTGCCTGTATCTGGGTAGGGGCATATTGTTCCTACTACCCCTACTCCAAGTCATTTGGTGAGTTAGAACACAGGTCTCCTGACTCTTAGACAACCCTGACTCTCTCAGGTCCCAAGCATACAAACTCAGTACAAAATAATCAGGTCAAAAAAAAAAAAAAATTAGTAATATAAAAACCATCCAAATGCTCCTTACCATAGGACCTGTACTGCTTCTTAGCATCAAACAAAAATACTTGCCATGATACTCTGGAATAAGTTTATGGGAGTGAAGCATCTGCAGGCCAGTAAATGTTTCTAAACTATTCGCAAGGCTGCATTAAAAGCCAGCAGGCTTCCTGTGACCTCCACTTTGATAATGTGCATTTAGCTTTTTCCTAGACAGCAAGAATTAGCAGGAACGTTGCAATTAGAACTCATTAAAATACATAATCATAAAAGTGTGAAGGTAGAAAGTGCCCTAGATATCCTCCTCATTTTTACTGATCAGGAAACTGAGGCCTGAAGTGATGGTGAAGTGATTTATCTAAGGTCACACTACAAAGTAATGGCAGACAGTAACAGAAGACACTTGGATCTTAAGCCCAATGAAAACCATGTGGCTTCTGAGAGGTAAATGATGAAATCTATACAAAAACACTTAGCATAGTATTGGCTTAAAGTGAAAAGCCAAACCAAATCCGCTGCCGTTGAGTTGATTCCGACTTATAGCGACCCTATAGGACAGAGTAGAACTACCCCACAGGGTTTCCAAAGCTGTAATCTTTATGGAAGCAGACTGCCATGTCTTTCTCCCTTGGAGCAGCTGGTGGGTTTGAACTGCCGATCTTTTGGTTAGCAGCCAAGTGTTTAACCACTACGAGGGCTCCTTGGCGCATAGTGAGTACACTAGAAATGTTAGTAGAATGTGAACGTGAGTTAACCTGTGGCAACAGGAAACACTGTATACCTGCCCTTGATGCACACATACCACGTACCAAGCATCTCAACTCAAGAATTCCTTCTTCTACATGCAGCTAACAGCAATCTTCCATGATCTCCACCAGGCTGTCTTCCAAATGCCATTGCAAATACATGGATCTCACAGCAGTCATATTGGTTGTGGGAGAAGGAAAGATTATTACAAATTGGAGTGGAAAGAACAAGAAAATTAAAAAGTATTGGAAAGTGTGAGGTGGTGTTTCCGAATAAGTTGGGGGTGAGACGAGGTTTGTGCCACCCAGGCTCCCCGGGTGGTACAGACAGTGAAACCTGTGGCTTCTGACCAAAAGGCTGGCGATTTGAACTGACCTAGAGGACAGAAGACAGGCCTGGCGATCTGCTTCTGAAAGGTCACAGCCTTGAGAACGCTCTGGAACAGTTCTACTCTGCACACATCGGGTCATCATGAGTTGGAATTGACTCGATGGCAACTGGTTTGGTTTTATTTTTTTATTTGAGAAGAGGTTGATTCTCATCTCAGATCTCTTTCTGATCACCAGTGCCTTCATTTTCCACGCCATTGTCTGGGGTGGGATGTCCCCAGAAGACTAGTTCTCTGAAGTGGGGAGTGAAAAAAGAAAAGGTTGCAGCAGATTGACTCACACAAGGCATTATCAGTGGATTTTTAGATTTAGAAGGACTTCTACACTCCTGTTCCAGTAGTCACTGTACTTTGTAGGACTGCCATTTAGGCAACTATCTTGTTGCGTTGTCATTGTCAGTATGTCTCCTCTTTGATCAGGGGAACTTGTCTTTCTCATCTACAATCCCTGATGCCCAGCAGAGGGCTGTTCACACTGTGGAGTCTCAATGTCTATTTACTGAATGAGGGATGGATGTACTGGGCGCCTACTACGATCAAGCCCTCCCCTATTCACTGCTTACTTGCCTGTGGGCCTGTATGGGCTTCTGCCAAACCTGGCTTTGGAGGCCAATCAACTCTGCCTTCTTTCCCCAAAGAAAATACAGACCCTGGCTCTGAAGTAGGCCATGGTCCCTAAGCTCTTCTTGGTTATAATTGGAAAAAGACCTGTTAAAGACCTCAGTAAAACCCCCTTCCTATAGTTTCCCCAGTGCCCATTTCCTCTGCTCAGAGTTTTCCAAAAGCCTGACCAACGTGCATATGCTATTTCCCTCACTTAGAATGTTTTCCCACATATGGTGTTTTCTCAGTCCCTGGAGCAACATTCCTACAAAGTTTCACCATCCCTCAAAACACTCAAAAGAGAGCAATTTCTGATTCCTTCTTTTTGTCTCCATTTCCAACACACAACGTGGGTTTTTAGGTATTCAAGGAGCAACTGAAATGGAGCAGGAAGCAGGGGTGGAGAGTGGTGCCGGACCTGAGCCCACAGCAACCTGTGTCTGCTCTGTCACACAAACACAGATGGCAGCTGTATCCTCTGGGTTGCAATTTACCTCTACAGGACTAGCTTCCCTACACAGGAACACCTCCTCCTGACCACACATCTAAAGACTCCTTCCTGTAAAGGTATGGAGGGAACTGTTAGGCTGGTTCGAGTGGGAGCATCAAGAACAATAATGTTGCAGGTACTGACATGCATTATATCCTTAATCGTGATAACAACTCCACTGAGGTAGGTTCTACTACATTTTCCATTTCCAGGTGGGGAAACTGAGGCACAAGGAGGTTAAATGACTAGCTAACAAGCAGCAGAGCCAGGATTTGAGCACAGTCTGCCTCCCGAGTACATGCTCTTAATTACACTATGCTGTCTATTTGTCCTTGCCCTCAAACATTATAGAAAGTTTCTTTCCACAGGAAGCTCAAGTTGCAAGCCTTGAACCAGGGCTGCTGTCACTTAGCAGGTTGAGCACATCCCCTAGAAGCCTAAGCAGAGTGTCCAAGGACTTAAGGCCGCTGCTCTTGTTTCCTCTTGCCCCTCCTGGCCTTGCTGCTCTCCATGGGCAGAACCCCTGCAGGTCTCACGTGTAAACCCTGCAGAGTTGTGTGTTGTAGGGGACGAGCACTGGACTGGCCACCTCAAGGCTGGATTTAAGAGCAGCACTACAAGTCTGGGTGACATCAAACAAGGCACAAAGGCTCTGTTTGAGCTTCCATGCTGTAAAACTCCTGCCTGTTTTCCTCAGAGGGGAGTCCTGAGGTGGAATTTTTTAATTTGCCAAATTTTAATACGCAAATTCAAGAGATTTCATGATTTTTTGCGTAGCCACATCCTCTAGGCAAATGCATTCCCTGGCTGGGGTTAAAGAGGACATAGTCCAGCTGTATACAGAAGGGCCTAATTATCCGGTGAATTTCTGACTAATGCTAAGGACTCAAAAGACCACATCCTGCCAGATAACCCTAATATCTTGCTCAGTGAGTGGAAAGGGTGAGAGGTGGGAAAGCAATAGATTTAAAGTAGAATGACAAAAAAGGAAAGGAATGTGGTGGAAATATTAAACGAAGGCTCTATAAAAGGCTGGCTAAGCTTGCTCTCCAAATCTTAATTATAAAGTTAATTCAAATTGGCTTTGTTCTGAACACAGACCCTGAGGCCTAAAAATTAGTCAGTGGGCAGAGACTGGAGAAACCCTGAGAGTATGGTCTCCAGACATCCTTTTAGCCCAGTAATGAAGTCATTCAGGAAGTTCACCTTTTAGCCAAAGATTAGACAGACCCATTGGACAAAATGAGACTAAAGGGGTACACCAGCCCACGGGCAAGGATTAGAAGGGGGGGACAGGAAAGCTGGTAATAGGGAACCCAAAGTAGAGAAGGGAGAACACTGACATATCATGGGGTTGTTAACCAATGTCATAAAACAGTATAGGTACTCAGTGTTTAATGAGAGCTAGTTTGTTCTGTAAATCTTCATCTAAATTTCAATTACAAAAAAAAAATTGTCAGTGGGGCCACGTGAAGATGTCCTGACCCACGACCAGGCTGTGAGCTGGGAGACAGAGATCTTGCTGGAGCTTCTGCTGGGGATTGGTCTAGTTTTGGGTTAATGTCTTTATTAATGATCCGGAAGCAGGGAGAGGAAAAAGTAGCAGATTAATTAAAATGCACAGATGACGCTCAAAGGGAATGTGCTACAAACACCAGTGAGGACAGACCAATTAGGCTCCAGCACCCGTGGGAGTTGGCAACCCAGAAATAGCATGTTTAGATTCAAACTGGAAACATATACGTTAACCCACTGGGGGCAAGATGGATCCAAAACCAATAAGGGAGGGAAATGTTTGTGAAAGGGTAAAGCGAAGGAGTGACTTGGAATTGCTACAAGGAGTAAATGAGAAATGAACTCACACGAACACAGTGCTGTGAGGGTTTCCGCAACACCTTCTTCCCTGTCTTGCTCCATGTTCTTTTCTAGAAACCACCTCACTCACTCTTACCACATCTGGAGTGGTGGCAATTATTGCAGCTCCTGTCTTATTAAATACATAGTTTGGGTTTTAGAGAGGGCAAGGAGCAGAGCCAAGATCACAGCGCAAGTCAGCAACTGTCACCAAAAGATGCTGATGAGCACACTCTCAATTCACTGAAAACCAAAAAGCGACCAGTGATGGAGACAAGGCAGTCTCTCTCTCTGGGCTGTAACTGGTGAGAACACATTTGAGAATCTGTGAACCCTGGGAACATCTACAACTAATGGAGTCAACACAGGTGAGAGCAGAGCAAGGGAAATGAATTCCTGCCCTGTTCTTTAAAATCAATCCTTAATTCTATGGTAGTTCCTTTTGGTCACACGTAATACTGAACTCAGGGTTCTGAAGTGAAGACTGACCCAGTGAATACTTGGCCCAAGATCCGAAATAGGACACCAAACCAAACAGTTGCTGTGGAGTCGATTCTGACTCATGGAGAGCCTATGTGTGTCAAAGCGGAACTGCACCCCGTAGGGTTTTCAATGGCTAATTTTTCAGAAGTAGATCACCAGGCCTTTCTTCCGAGGCACCTCTCGGTAGACTAGAACCTCCAACCTTTCAGCCAGTAGCCCAGTGCCTTAACCATTTGCACCACCTAGGGACTCAGCCAGCAATTTTCAGGAGATGGAAACAAAGTACACAGTCAACAGGGAAGGTGTATTCTAGAAGGAAACAAAATAAAATAAAGTCCCTTAGAAAGTTGACTTGCCTCCCTCAGAAAGGACGTACTGAAATTGGTCCCTCCTGGAGGCCAGAAAATGAGGAAGAGAGACCCTGAATGGACAAGGAGGAGGCAATATCCATAAAGAAACTAGATGTCTTGAGATGGAGATTGGAAGACGTGAGTTTACTTTACACAGTTGTTGGAAAAGGAATTCCACATTGTTCAAAGCATACCCTCCTCTGGCCCCTAGGCAATGAAAGGCGGAAGGTATGGCACATGTCAAAACAATGTGCCTGCAGCTCCAAGGAGGAGGTAGTACAGTTATTCCTCAGGCAATGGCCTGCCCCCATCTTGGCAAAGAGATCTGAAGGGAGTTTGGTATGCCAGTACAAGTCCCAGGAAATCCCTTTGATACCACAAACTCTCATTTCGTGGCCAGAGGGTGGATGAGGAAGGATCTGCAGAGAAAATGTGAGTCAGTTCAGCTACTGGGCATCATGGCATTATCTAGTAAATTTACTCTTCTCTATGTTGGGCATTCATACTTCTCTGCCACTGTGCATACAGGTGTGCATGCACAGGCTTGTGCACGCACACACACACACACACACACACACACTGGAGCACCCCACCCCAGAAATGAGGTTGGGTTATAGTGAGCTGTATCAGTACCTAACAACAACAATTTCCAAATTACTGTGATGTTTTGAGGCATTTTGATTTTAGTTTCATCTTCAGCATCTGAGTTAATTCCATTTTACGAGTGTGAAAATACACAAGAGAAGGCTGCTTTAGTTTTACAGACAGTTGGGGGGTACAGCTGGCAATAAACTTAGCATCAGAGAATATAGCCCCAAGTCAACTTTTTTGTTAGCAGATTTATGCCTCATGTTTCAGCTGGATGTGTATGTGCCAAACATCTGCATTGCCTACAAACTTCTATACAAATGCAAATTAATATTGTCACAAGGCAGGGGATGCTAAGTAATTGACTTTTAATACTTACAATAAATAACAATGATAATTACAATCATGATAAACTGTCTACGTTGTTCACCCAGTCAAGAATGAGTCTCAAAATGGCAGAATAAAGAAGCTGGCTTCGTCTTGAGAGTTGAAAGCTAAGGGAAATCCCAAAGCATGACTTCTATTCACACTCTGGTCACCTCCTCCAAACCAAGACCACAGCTGGTTTGGCAACGCCCAAACCTTTTTCTGTCCATCAACCATAACAACAGCAGCAGCAGCAGCAGCAAGGCCAGGATCAACCCAAACCATGCTGGTTTGGCCCAAAGAAGACTTGGCCACAGAAAGTGTGGTCAGATGGTAGGTGTTCCCCTCTAGGACTGGCAATCAGGCCTATGTCAAATATAGCCTATAGCTCCCCTTCATGTCTCCCTCTTGCCACACAGCTAACCTCCTTTCATGAGGCTGAGGTATTGGCAAGTGGCCTGTGGCTGTCTTTGGTCTGGATCCTCTCTCCAGGAAACTGGTGTCTGAAGACTCCGAGGGCCAAGGTTATCTTCTATTCTGCTGGGTGTCTCTCCCCTCTTCTCACCCTGTGTGCCTTCATTCATTTGAACAACTGCAGACAAGGAAAGTAAGGTAGAAGAGACATCTCTGGCGATTTTCCGAGTGTCTCCTCACCTACGTATGAAGTGAGGCTGGGACGACACACAGGAAGAAAATCAATCTTCCACCCAAACTGGAGTGTGTGGTAGACACTTCATAAACATTATGACTCCAATCCCAAACAGTCTAGTGACTGTCTTTCTGGGCAGCTGGGCAAAAACCAACCAATAGCTCATCCTTTGAAAGCAATCTTGGCACAAACACGCTGAACCCAAAGCTGTCTTCAATCACAGACACAAGTCATAATAATCGCTTGTAATAACAGCTAACATTGACTGAGCCTTACCATATGCTAGGGACTTTGCTGAACACTTTACACGGATTATCTCAATTAACCATTACAGATACAATTATTATTCCCACTTTGCAGCTGAGGAAACTGAGGCTCAGAGGGATTAAGTAATTTGCCCAAGATCACACAAGAGCTGAGAGGCAGAGCCAGGATTCAAACCCTTGTCTGTGTGACCTCATAAGCCTCATGTTTAGCCAAAATTTCATAAAGTCTCTCAGCTCACTCCAGAGAGCCCAAGGCACCTGCCACTCACGCATATTAAGCTAGGGACTGAGCATCGTGCTAGCGTGTTAATGCTTCTTTCTTTGCTTAGAGAAAAAGACATTCAAGATGGGTCCTCTGAGATGTAAAGAGGACATTTCACAGTCTCTACATAGTGGCTAAAAAGCATGTACATTCATCAGGGGCTAGTGGTCTCATTTACCTATGCTTTAGCTTCCCAAAAGGAGCCCTGGGGACACAGTGGTTAAGTGTTCGGCTGCTAACCAAAAAGGTCAGCGATTCGAACCCACCAACTGCTGTGTGGCAGAAAGATGTGGCAGTCTACTTCTGTGAAGATTACAGCCTTGGAAACCCTATCGGACAGTTCTACTCTGTCTCTAGGGTGGCTCTGAGTCAGAACAGACTCGAAGGCAATGGGTTTTAGTTTCCCAAAATGTAAACTATTCCTTTCCTCTCTCCTTAAGATGGTAAAGAAGACCGAGAAGTCAGGGGTTCTTTTAAAAAATTTGCATTTTTGAGGGTGAGACATTTCTGAATCTTTGGTTTCATAGACTGTAGTATATTTGCTGTTGGGGAAGAGAAACAAAATAATGTGGACTCTTGACATATTTCCTGCTTTGATTTATTAATAAAAATCGACTTGGCCACTAACTGGCTTTGTGACTTTGGGAGAATAACTGCTCACCTCCGGGTCTTAATTCCCAACGGTATTTCTCCACAGGGGTGCTACTAGTATTTTGGTCAGGATGCTTCTTCATTGTTTAGTTTTGTCTCCCACACATGCAACTCTGGCGCCCAGCTACTAAATATTAATAGCGTCTCCCAGTCACTATGATAACCCAAAAAAAAAGCACCCGCACTTTCCAAAATCTCATTTGCAGAGGCCTTAGTGCCTCTGGTGAAGAGTCATATAACACAATGCTGATGGATGAAAGCAGTGATTCTTAACCATTTTTGGATCACTACCCCTTTTTAGAATGTGATAAATGCTAACAGAACCTTTCCTTAAAAAAACACTCACATGCAAATACAGGAAAATTTTTGCAAAAAATTATGGCAGTTCACAGACTACTTAAAGCCTAACCTAGAAGCCCACAAGTCTTAGATTAAGAATTCTCAAGTTAAAGCATTTCAAAAGTTCTGTTTAGAGAGAAAACTCTGTGCTTCTATTACTCTCTGCCAACACTGGGTCATTTCTTCACAAGATCAAATGATCCTCAATACCAGTCTCACTTTCTGGTTCTACTTTGTTTCCCTGTATCCTTTTGAAGAAAGCTATAGAGACAAGCAATGGGCATCCTTATCTACTAGGATTCTTGTATAACGGGAAGGTTATGGGTCATAATGGAGGGAAAGTGATTTGGTCAAAAGGGAACGATAAATTAGTAGAAGGGCCAGAACTAGAATCCAGCTTTTCCAGAGGGCCAACCTGATACTGCTTATATGGAAACAAACACACGGCATTATATTTAAGGACACATGGAGGGAAACATGCCCACACAGGCTTCATTGACAGTAGGGCTTCCTCCAGAAGGTACTGGAGTCCCATGAGACGCCGACCAACATGGCATGTTAAACACTAAGGCTAGGGCTGACACTCCTAGCAGCCGGAACACTGACCCAGCCCAAGAGGTAGCCCATGGAAGCAGAGTCCTTTCCTTTTTCTTCCTTTCACAAATATTTATGCAGCATCAGCACCATCATCTATTGACATCCACATTCTCAAGGGCTTTGAAATTGAGTGCCTTTTTCTTTCCACCCCGTATTCTGCCATTACTCTGGATGACTTCACCTTCAACCTGATGGCTTTTTCATCCTTTTGGTCTCACTATTCCTAATGTCTTCAAGACCAGTGTTCTCCCTTATGTTTCCAGAGTGCTTCGCGCCATCCCAGCCTGCTGCCATTATGACTCTAGGGCAAGGGCATGGGGTGCTACCCTGTGTCGAGCCCTGAGCAAGGCTGCACATACTCTCAACAGGAAAAGAAGGAGATGGGAGGGTTGCAGGCCAGCAACAGACACAGCCTTACAAGACACCCCCTGAGAGAGGAAGTTTAAGCACAAATAGAGGCTTTCTTGATATATCAGATAGTAAAAGTGGGTGAATTCATTACTTTACAAGAGGGTATAGTCAGAAAATAGATCAAGACCAGACATGCACATGGATGTTGCTAGTTTAAAACATGGCTGCGGATTTTTGACATTTCTCCCATCTAGAGGTGGTGTCTATGTCCCCTCGCCTTGAATCTGGGTGGGCTTGTGACTGTTTTGACCAATACAATATGGCAGAAGTAACCCTAAGCAACTTCCAATGTCATGTCCTAAAAGGCCATGCAGCTTCCGCCTTGTTCTTGGAGCCTTAAGCTAGCATATAAGTAGTCTGACAGCTCCAAGGCCACCATGCTGGACAGTCCAGGAATAAACGCTACCCTAAGGACTCCCCTAGACAGACCCAGCTGAGTCCAGCCTCCCAGCAATCCCTATCAAGGCATGAGGCATGTGAGTCAAGCTGATTTAGATGATACAGACCAGCCCCTCTGCCAGCTGACTCTCACCAAGTGACCTGTGTCAATGCCACAAGGCACAGAAGAATCACCCAGCTCAACCCTGCCCAAATTCATGACCTCCAAAATCATGAAGCATGATAAAACAGTGGTTGTGTTAAGCTAAGTTATGGAGTGGTTTTTTTACACAGCAAAAGATAAGTGGAACCCCCACAGCTGAAAAACTGCAGATCTGAGGCGCCATCTTTTAATGTCAATGATGACATTTATTTAAATTTGCTCAGAAGGGTCTGGATAAACTCCCAGGCGATGGATCTACCTAAAATGGATCTCTAAGACAGTTACTAGTGCACTACTAACTACTTAAGGCTGGAACTGTGAAGAATAGGAAAGTCCCTTGGAGCTGTCAGTCACCTGCAGGTGAGCTACAGCTGAGGTTCTGAAATCCCAATGGATCTGACTGCAAAGTGGCAAAGCCGAGGTGTTAGGCCACACTCCACTCATTGAGACTTCAAGAAAAAGAGAGAGAGAGAGAATGAGAGAGAGAGAGGGGCAGAGATAGAAGCAGACACGGTTTTCATGAACAGGGGCTTTCAGCTGAGTCAAAGACCCCTAACTTTTTTACCTGGCTAGGGAAAAATGGGGAGGGTGGGAGAGAATAGCCCTCCAATGCCACCTCTACCGTAGCCCCAGAGGGTATTTGTCCTTAGATTCAGGTCAGAAAACGCTCCACCCTGCCACCTCAATGGTAGTTCAATCCCTGCCCTAATTTACAATCTTTTCTTACCCGCCAGGGGCTGCAGAGATGGCAGGTAGCTGCAGCCAGGTAGCAAGGGAAAAGCATGAAGGCATGACCAGTCCATTTCAAAAGGAACTTCCTGGCAGTGACTCAGCCCAAAACAGGCCATAACATTTACATGTCATTTGTACTTTGTCTTAGTAGTGGTAGAGGCAATGCCTAGTAACACTGTTGCCAGAGGCAGGACAAAGATGGGCGAGGACCGCAACCTGATACCTAGGCTGTTGGGAACCAGGCAGTGTGTGTGTTTTTGTGTGGTTTGGTGTGTTGGGAAAGGGATGCTGAGAAGGGGAAAAACTCAAAGGGGACAAAGAATCAAGGGATTGGAGCTCTCTACTCTTCACCTTTCCCATTTATTTACAGTGAGACCTTGGGAAGTCTTTCTTTCTTTTCTTTTTTTAACCTTCCAGGCTTCAGTTTGTTCTTCTAGAAAATGAGGGGATCAGAGTAAATCATCATCTTAAGATCCCTGCAGTCCGAAGAGTCTGCCTACCCACAAGGGGCTAGGAAACAGGGCTCTGGACTTGATGCCCTCTCTCCCATCCCCTGAGCACAGAGAGTGACAGTTGCCTCTGGGGGTCCTACCTATCCCACCCCTGAGGCCCACAGGCTCTGCTCATTCAAAGAGGAAGACTCAACGGCCCCTCTAGGTCCCTGTGAATTGGAAACATGTAAGGACAGGCAGGGGAGAAGTCCTTGTGACAGAAGAGTGAAACTCTGGCTCAGGTTTGCATTTCTCATCATTTCTCCAACCCTTCTCAAATTCCTTTTGTTTAGAAACCTCCTTGAGTTTCTAAAGGCTCCCCCCTCTACCACCCCACCCCTAAACAACTCTAGGAGTGTTCCTCCAGCCTGTAACCCGTCTGGATAACACGTTCCATATGTTGGTCACTCTCTGCATGAAACGTTTACACTCACTTTTCTAGTCACCTCCTCTGGGGTCTCCCCACACTGCCTCTCCCCAGAACAGCCCTGTCAACTCCGTCTTGAGCCCTCTGTTCAAGAAGCACCAGTCTAGACCAGGTCGAACCACGCTTGCCCTCCCTGGTCAAGTACCATTTAGAGTTCCTGCAGGTCGCCCTCCTTAGAGGGCCCGGAGCGTGCCTGCCTCGGCTTCAGCTGGCCCACCGCCGACAGCTGCAGGGAGACCCTCCTTTAAGCACTGGGGCTAATTAAGCAGTGCTCTGATGGAGCTTGCTACATTATTTGCTTAGAGCATGCTTTTATAGGAAGGCAACACAGCATTCTATTGTCTTCCTTTCCCACCCTAGATCCCCGCTCCTCCCGTGGCTACCCACTGTGGTAAATAAAGGCTGAAGAGATTTTTCCGATATAACTTCCAATGCAGCCTTTGCCCATGCCGATGCTGCAAACAGCCATTCCACCCCTCCTCGCCTGACCCCCCCACCCTTATGCACCACTTGCCGCCTTTCTGACGCGCCTTTGGCTAACTGAGCTTGACTCTGGAAGCACACAATGCAGTGCACAGCCTCACGCTAGCTTTTGTGGGGTTTCCAAAAACAGAGGGAGGCAGCGTCCGGTAGTTCTGAAGGGCTGAGTCGGAAGGACTGAAGAGTGCCTTGGAGTTGGTCAATGGAGCCTGAGAAGCTGGCTTGAAGTTCCTCTTCTTTGGAAGCATGATCGTACTGGAAGCTTTCACACTTTTCGGAACGCTCTGGATTTGAAGCAGAGGCCACCTTGAAACAGGCAGCAAGGCAATCCCTAACTTAACAATGCGAGCAGGAGCAGTGGGAAAGCAGGAAGCCCCAGGGGCCAGACTGAAGTTCAAGCCTTTCCCAAAAAGTGAGGGAAACATGCCTGGGGACATGGCAGAACATGCTTCACCTCTCTTGTATGAACAAAGGATGATATATTTAGCACTGACCATGTGCCAAGGACGGTAATTTAAAACTAACATCAGACAAAAAACCAAACCAAACCCATTGCCATCAAGTTGATTCCAACTCATAGTGACCCTATAGGGCAGAGTAAAACTGTCCCATAGGGTTTCCAAGGAGTGGTTGGTGGGTTCAAACTGCCAATCTTTTGGTTAACAGCCAAATGCTTAACCACTGCGCCACCAACCTCTAGCTTTTTGGGGGCAGATGGAGTTAGGAAAACTATTGCTGTTGCTGTTGGCTGCCATCAAGTTGGCCCTGATTCACGGAGACCCCATCCACGATGGAACTAAAATGCTGCCCGGTCCTGTGCCACCCCCATGGTCAGTTTTGGGTCAGACCCTTGTATCCTTAGGGTTTTCACTGACTGATTTTTAGAAGTATATTGCCAGGTGTTTCTTCCTAGTCCATCTTAGTCTAGAAGCTCTGCTGAAACCTGTTCGGCATCATAGCAACAGGCAAGCCTCCAATGACAGATGGGTGGTGGCTGCACATGAGGTGTACTGGCCAGGAATCAAACTCGGGTGTCCCACACGGAAGGTGAGAATTCAACCACTGAACCACCAATGCTAAAGAAAAGTATTGCTATTTTAAAGCTGAGAAATCTGAGGAATAGAGTAGTGGACTAAAAGTTCACTGCTAAGGATAAAACTACAACCAGAACCTCTGGTTCCTGACCCCTGATCCTGCTTTCTTCCTAAAAGATAACCCTGTCTATTGTCAAAGTCTTAAAGAGTCTAGAGGACAGGCCATAGGCCTGTGACCACCAAAGAAGTGGGGCTCCTCTATCTCCCTGTGAATGTGGGGGAAGGACCCTATACCTACAAAATGCAAACTGCACTTTTCTCTAGGTACACAGTATCTTTGATGCACCAGTTTATCCAAAGTGAATCATTTCCAAAGCTGGGTCACATGTGGCTGCAAGAGCATTCTCCCATCCAGGGAGATGGACGGGCCATCATTGGCCCAAATTCTGCACCCACTGCCAAGTCCAGCCAGAGGGAAGCCTCTTCTTCTCCCCACCTCCCCATTCCCATCCTAGCTCTGTCTAGTCGGCAGATTTATTGTCTTCTGGAGATCAAACAACAGGTTAAGCAAAAGTTTGTGTGTTAAAAACAGTCCTTCTCAACAATACTTGCATTATGAAAATGACAACAATAATGAAGGAAAACATGCTTGATGATGGGCTTGGATGATGCGTGGGAGCTAATGAGAACACTGAACTGATATAATTGGAGGACTTGACTTCTGAAGCTCCAATTATGCTGATGGGCTTGGCAGGGAATGCTGCAACTTGGTGCTAATGAATGGATTAACACAGAGGACAAGTCGGGACCCAGGAATGTGTCCTGACACTGTGCTTGAGATGCAGTGGGGGCCAACACAGACCTGATAAATTCAACTGGAAAAAGGCTGGAACCCTCCTAACATCTACTCATTCCTGCCCAACAGACTTGCTCTTCTGTCACTGGATCAATTTGCAAAACTTTAGAGCCATTTATTTCAGGGGGATCTATTTGAGTTTACTACAAAGAACAGTCGTGAATTCCCAGGCACGCAGTCTCACTGACTGGATTAACTGGATTTAATAAAGGGGACTGCAAAAAAAGTTCCTTGCAGACGTGAGGGTCTGTGATTCTATGTGGACATTGTGAAGGCAAAACACTCCACCAAAGGGAGGCCAATAAGGTTACAGAGACCTGGTAGAGTAGTGAGGGGCTTCCTCCCCAGTGTGGAAGAAGTCACATGGTTGTGACTCTGCTCAAACAACGGAAGGGTCTGGAAAGTCTTTTTATACTGGCACTGATTCAGAAGGTGGAACTTTTGATCCTAGAACACGATACATTTTAATTCCCCTTAGTGATGTTAATAATGTACTTGGCGAACACTGCACTAGCAGAATTTACAAAGCGTAGACTCATCCAAGAAAAGGAAGAAATAATAATTGTGGCCATGCAAGTGGACCTCAGTTTGTTCACTAGTTACGCTTCTGAAAAGGTTGAGTGCAAATCATATTTTTGTTAATTAAATTATATTTTAAGGATACTAGGATGGTTTGCAAGGAGCCCCGGTGGCACAGTGGTTACTCACTTGGCAGCTAACTGAAAGGTCAGCAGTTTGGATTCACCAGCTGCTCTTTGGAAACCCTATGGGGCCGTTCTATTTTGTCCTATAGGGTCAATAAGTCGGAATAGACTCGATGGCAACAAGTTGGGTCTTTTGATGTGTGTGTGTGTGTGTGTGTGTGTGTGTGTGTGCGGGCTTAAAGCAAAGTATACCTTTAAATGTGTAGCAACTCTGCTGTAAATACACTACAATACCACTATGAACACATACGCTTTGAGAATAGTCTCCACCAAGGGAATAAGAGTTATTCTTTGATTAGCTCTTTATCTATTTGGATACCCTGTTAACATGTGTTATTTTCTACAGCTTATTCCTCAGAAGGCTAGAAATATGGGAGAAAAAAAAAAAAAAAAGGTAGGAAAATTTCCCTGCGGGAAGTTCCCATTTTTCCACTCCTGGGTCCTAAACAATGTCAACCTAAATTCCCATAATATACGACACTTCAGTCTTCTTCTCAAAGATCCTTGTAAGAGAAGGAGAGGAAGGGTCAAGCAGAAATCATGCAGTCTGTACTCAGAGAAGGTCCCAGAATAACTATAGTGTCAATAATGGTGATAGTTAGGAACACTGAGCACTTACCTGTGCCAGGAACTGTGCTAAAAATTCTATATATGCAATCCAATTTAATTCCACAACAACCCTACGAGGCAAGACCTACAGTTTGTACTCCCACATCTAAAACCTATATATTACTATATATTACCTAATACTGAAACATATGAATATTCTTGCAGCAAAAATTATAAATATTCACTTCAGTGATGTAGAGATTATGTCAAATGAGGTCAGCTTTTGCATTCAAATGAGTTTGCTGTAACCTTAAGAAATGACTCTGGGTTTTCAGATCTTTTGGGATTTTGGAATTGCACAGAAGAGATTAAGGACATGTATTATTATCTCTATATTTTATAAAGGGGGAAACTAAGCCCAAGAGAAAGTAGCTTGTTTGAGATCACACCATGGTTCTACCATAGCTAAACACACCATGGTTCTACCATAGCTAAAATCAGTGGCAGAGCTGGGATTCAAACCCAGGCATGCCTCGTACCAAAACCCACGCTCTCAAACACCAGGCCATGCTATTGATGTTTTCCCTCCTGGAGACTAAGAGAATGAACACTCCCAAAAATGCTTTTTTAAAGAGGCCAAATTAAACTCTGATTGAATACACCCTTTTTATGTCTAAATTATGTTTTCCTTAAAAAATATTTTATACAGCGATTATTCTTCCTTATTATATATGGGCATATTAAAGAAAATTTAAGAAATATAAAAATATAAAGGAAGAAATCCATCATCCCCCATTACTAACATTTTGGAGAATTTGTGTCCAGTTTTTTTTAAAAAA
Source organism: Trichechus manatus latirostris (assembly GCF_000243295.1). Classification (NCBI taxonomy): domain Eukaryota; kingdom Metazoa; phylum Chordata; class Mammalia; order Sirenia; family Trichechidae; genus Trichechus; species Trichechus manatus. The sequence continues at coordinate 512,719 of NW_004444118.1, read as the reverse complement.
CACATGCAGACTTTTTCTATGTATTACCAGTGGAGATTGTCTAATATACTTCATTCTTTAACTGTTTTATTTCACCTAATATTGTAATCTAAGCATTATTCCACCATATTAACATTCTACTTAAATAAACTTTTTTAAAAAAAAATTTATTTTATTGTGGTAAAATATATATGATAAAAGTTTGCCCATTGTAACCATTTTTAAGGGTACAATTCTGTGATATTAATTACATTCATCATGTTGTGCAACCATCACCACTAAACATTTTGGGAAAAGTTTTTCATCCCCCACCCACCAAAAAATAGAAATTTAGTACCTCTTCAGCTATAACTCTCATTCTGCCTTTCCCTGAGCCCCTGGTAACCGCTAATGTTTGTCTCTATGCATTTGCCTGTTCTAGATATTTCATCTAAGTGGGATTGTACAATGTATATCCTTCTGTGTCTGATTTACTTCACTCAGCATAATGCTAAACAAACTTTTGATGGCTACATAATATTCCATCATAAGAATTTGCCATCACTTACTGGATTACGCCCTCTTGTTGGACATTTACTCTTCCCAATTCGCCACTCTCATGAATAACACTGCAATAAACGTCTTCCTGTACAGAGGTTATGACCTGCATGAGTTATCCTCATGGCCCATCCCTTCAGCTATTCTCTTACCCTCCGGTCACATCTGCCTTGCACAATCTCAACCTCAGACTAAGTCAAACATCCATGTCTCCCACTAACAGGCAGGCTGCTGAGAAGGGCAAAGCATGGCATATGACCTGTTTGGTGCCAACCAAATTTATGTTCTCAGGTTCAGCTGAGCGCTTGCTGCACATCAACATTTTGTGTGTGTGTGGTGTGTGTGTTATTCTTGTTATTCCTATATCAGGCTTTTCTTCCTCTCCTCACAACAGTTCTTTCAAATCTGTCCTGTCTCCTCAAGCATTTTATAACAGAATACAGAAAGTCTTGCCTCCTTCTTCATAGAATGAAAAAAAAAGTGTCCCTCAAGTAGGCAATCCCTCAACTTCCTAACCCCACCTATAATCTACTTAAATGTATAAAATTAAGGTGACCAGATACTTTATTGTCTAAACACTTTTGAAAGTGAAAGGGGGCAATATTAATGATTCTCTGGAGGCAATAGCTGTACAGAAGAACTGCCCTGGGTCAACCAGGATGTATGGTCACCTTGGTGATAAACGTAATTTCTTCCGAGTGGCAGTGCCATCCTTGTCACACCCCTTCTCTAACAGGACCTACACCTATCTCCTCAGAAGCCTCATTTCATAAGGGCCTCCATCCCAGCCACATCATTAACCTGGTCTCTACGGGTCTCCCTGCCACAGTATATAATGCTCAGGAGTAACCAATCTTAAAAAAAGAAAATAAAACTAAAGGAAAAGAAAACCCTTCCTTAATCCTTTGTCTTCCTCTAACTACTACTGCCTAATCCCAGCCAAGCTTCATAAAAGGGCAGCCTACATTCATTGCCTCATCCCCCTGGCAAAGAGACTTCTCTCCTTCCTTCACTGCCACCAACGAGAAGTCTCTAGTGAAAGAGCACCCCCCACCCGAAGAACACCAATGAGTTCCTTATTGTAAAATCAGACAGACATGTTGCAGTCCTTTCCTTACTTGCTGTTGTTGTTAGCTGCTGTTGAGTTGGTCCCTGACTCATGGCAACCCCATGCACAATGGAACAAAATGCTGTCTGGTCTGGATCATTTTCATCCAGAGGGGTCTCACTGGCTGATTTTCAGAAGTAGATCAGCAAACCTGTCTTCCTAGTCTGTCTTAATCTAGAAGTTCTGCTGAAACCTGCTCAGCATCACACCAACACACGAACCTCCACTGACAGACAGGTAGTGGTGGCTGTGCACGAGGTGCATTGGCTGGAATCAAACCTGGGTCTCCCACACGTAAGGCGAGCATTCTACCACTGAACCACTGATGCTCCTTCCATCAGCTTCTGTGATGGCACGCTCATTTTCTTCTTACCATTATTGGTACTCACCTTTTCTCTTCTTAAACGCTGTTTCCCAAAATTCTCTTTCTCTTCTCACCTATGTTTATGATGGTGTGATCTCATCTACCCTGTTCAGGTGTTGATGATTTCCATATCCACATCTCTAGCACAGACCTCAGTCCTAAGCCTCAAGCCCATGTATCCCTGGACATCTCCACTTGAATGCTTCAGAGGCATCTCAAGGGCAATATATCCAAAACTGAAGTCATCATCTTCCCCAAACCTTCTCTTTGCCCTGCTCCCTTGTCTTCTCTCTCAGGAAAAGGCACTATCACTCTCCAGGGATCATATTTGAGTCCTCTCTCTCCTTTGCCCCCATATCAGATTGATCTTTAATTCCAGTTGAATGGAACTTCAAGAGAATCTTAAATGGTTTCTGAGACTCTACTTTTGTCCTCTCCCAGCCTCTCTATAATTTCATCTCCACATTAGAATGGAATGATCTTTCTAAAGTTAAGCCTAACTGGGTCACTCCTCAGCTGGAGAAATTGTCATTATTCTCTATAACCTTTCTTCTTCAAGATAAAGCCCAAATTCTTTATCATGGCACGAGCCCTTCATGGCCCGGTTCTTGGTGCCTCTCTCACCAGCCACATCCCTCACCAGTTCTCTCACCAGCACACACCAGCCATAAAGAAGGACTTCAGTTTTCCAAACATGCATGTGCTCTCTATGAGATTTCCAGACTACTCTCTTCATCAGGGATATTCGCTCTTTCTCTTCCTCCTTACCTGTTGTTGTTGTTAGTGCTGTCAAGTTGATTTCAACCCATAGCAACCCCATGCGAAAAGTTGAGTTGCCTCTTAGGGTTTTCTAGGCTATAATCTTTACAGGAGCAGATCATTTGGTCTTTCTACTGTGAACCCTCTGGGTGGGTGCTTAACTGTTGTGCCATCAGGGCTTCTGTCTTCCTTACCTACCTAAATCCTATTCATCCCTTCTGACCCTGCTCATATGTCATCTCCCTGAAGAAGACATTCACCTTAGCACTTACTACATTCTTTTATAAACATCCTTTACTTGTCTGTCTCTCCCACTAGACTATAAGCTCCCACTTCAAGTGTTTCTGTTATCCCTAGCACCTACAATGATGTCTGCCTCATAGTCGGCGCTCAATAAAAGATTCCTAGAAATAGAGTCACTGTATCAAAGGAATGAACCTCTTAGGTAGGGTGACCAGTTACACTTTTGTCCTGGTATAATTATTATTAGGTCTCCCTTTCACTATCGAGCGGGTCCCCTTTTGGGTAATCAAGTTTATGTTCACTCTATGCTTAAGGCCCTTGATATGGACTCCGAGCACCCTTTAAGATATTTATTCAGAGTCCAGAGCAGTAAAGTGGCTCAGGTAAATCACAAAGGGATGGAGCTGAGGATGCTTATGTGAGGGTAAGAGGTGGGAGGAGAGTTTCTGGATGTTCTAGGAGATGATGGATGATATGGGTCATTGTTCATACAAAATTGCATGTCAGCAAATGTAAAGGAAGGATTCAGACGCCAAAAAGGAAAACAAATGGCATTTTCGGCAGCCCGAGTCCACTGCCCAGAAGTGGCACCGGTCACCCCTTTTTGGAAAGGCAGCTCTCTGGTTTACAGAGAAGGGCGCCTGCACTAAGATGGGAAGAGGTTTGCACAGAAGTCTGCAGCCCTGCCAAACCTGAGTCTCTTTCTGTCATACTCCACCCACCAGACCACAACTCTTCCAACAAGGTTTCCAGTCCCTCTGGCCTTGGCAGAGTATCAGGATAGACTGGAAATCCCTAGGAACAGGAGAGGATGTGCTAGACCGGGAAATGTGCAAATAAAATCAAGTGGGAACCAACACTCAACAGGACTGGTGAAGGTGAGACTGAGCGCAAGAGCCAAAGCGCCCTTAGCTTCTGCTGGGAAGGCAAAGTTCAGGCTGGGGCAAGATCCTGGGAGGGCCTCCTACCAGGTTAGAGAATTCTGTGCAGCTCCAGGTAACAGGATCTCCAGTTCCTAAAGGCAGGACTCACATATCATACATCTCTGCATACTCAGTGCCTACCACAATGCCTAGCACAATGGGAATTGAACAATAACGTGGAGATTTAAAAGGATTGACTCCCCCAGGAGATGTACAAGGATGTGGGAAGAGCTAGGCAGGCAAAGTCAAAGAGAAATGGGCTTAACTCCTTCACAGTGACAAAGAGTGAGGCTATCATGACAGAGACTACAGAAGCCCCGAGAGTATGGCCCTCGGACACCCTTTTAGCTCAGTAATGAAGTCACTCCCAAGGTTCACCGTTCTGCCATAGACTAGATGGCCCCATAAAACAAAATGAGACTAATGAGGCACAACAGTCCAGGGATAAGGACTAGAAGGCAGGAGGGGACAGGAAAGCTGGTAATAGGGAACCCAAGGTTGAGAAGGGACAGTGTTGGCATGTCGTGGGGATGTTAACCATTGTCATAAAACAATACGTATACTAACTGTTTAATGAGAAACTACTTGTTCTGTAAACCTTCATCTAAAGTACAATAAAAAAAAAGAAACTAAAAAAGAAAAAAAAGAGAGAGAGAGAGTGAGGCTATCGGTCTGAGGCTTAGGTCACGTCCAGAGGTAGGGGAAAAATTTTTAGCAAGATCACTTAAAGGACAGGAGCTATTTTTGAACTAAGCAAGACAGAAACTTTGCTGGGACCTCCCACTAGTATACATAATTTACATATAAAACTCAAGGAGGCTACTGTACTGACCCAAAGAAAAATAACGAGTGAGAATTTTTTTTGCCCTTAGGAAATCTGCCAAATAAAAGCTCTGGGATAAACTACAGAAATCTGAGATCATGGTTTTCTAGAACAGAAAGCAAAAAGGGTCGCTCTGAGACCAACTCCTTGAAGTCAGCGGACTTGGACCCTACCACTTCCCACTGCTGTGACTTTCTCCTTTAGCAACAACCTTCTGGGAGCCCTTGACCCAGGGGGAAAAAGGAGGTGCAGATGGGAAGTAAGACCAGCAGTGGCAATCAAGCCAGTCTAGAAAACTGCCCCATTTCCTGGGGATGGGAGATCAGCTCCCCCGACACCCCACATACCAGGCAGGTCCAAACGATAGAGACAGAAGAACCTGCCTAGAAAGAGGGGCAGAGAATAAGTAACCACTGAAAGGGAAAAACTGGGGGTGGTGGCAGTGGTGAGCCCCAAATGTCATACTAACAATTCCTGACAATTATACTGTCCTGTGTATTTTCAATTTTTCTTTATAGTAGCCCTATGAGGTAAGGGAGGCATTGGTAGTCCAGTGGTATACTTCTCACCTTCCATGTGGGAGACCCAGGTTTTATTCTCAGCCAATGTACCTCATGCTCAGCCACCACTTGTTTGTCAGTGGAGGCTTGTGTGTTTCTACGATGCTGAACAGGTTTCAGTGGAGCTTCTAGACTAAGATGGACTAGGAAGAAAGGCCAGGTGATCTATTTCTGAAAATAATTCACCAATGAAAACCCGATGGATCACAGCTTTCTGATCCGCAACTGATCGTGGGGATGGCTCAGGACCAGGAAATGTTTCAGTCCTTCATTCCATTGTGTATGAGGTTTCCATGAGTCAAGGGGCCAACCTCATGGCAGTCAACAACAACACAACCCAAAGTATGGAGAACAAATATGTTCTTTGTTTTAGATTTAAGAAAACTGAGGTTCAGGAAGATTAAATGATTTGTCCAATGACAAACAGCCAGAAGTGACAGCTGGGGCGAGACCCCTCATCTTCTGACCCTTTTTCTTTTTCCTATACACTCGCATACACTACACGCCTGCTTATGCTCGCCCTTCCCACCACACCAACCCCCAGCCCTCTTTTCACCCAACATAGTCCTATGGTTCTTATGGATTCCATGAAGATAAAGCCATTAATAAAATTTTAAAAACCCAAACCTTTTTTAGAGTCTGATTATAATAGATAGCAAGTTTACCATTAGCAAAATAAAATACCTCTTGCTAGGTGATGTAGTCCCTGGGGGCACAAACTGTTAGAGCGCTTATCTGCTAACTGAAAGTTTGGAGGTTCGAGTCCACCCATAGATGCCTGGGAAAAAGGCCTGGTGCTCTGCTTTAGAAAAAACAGTCATTGAAGACCCTATGGAGTGCAGTTCTACTCTGACATACATGAGGTCGCTATGAGTTGGGGTCAACTGAGCATCTGTTTTGCCCTTTTTTTAGCCAGGTGATACATTCTGACCAGGATCTCAGCTATAAATTTTACCAAAGGAACCCAACCCAAAACCAAACCCGTTGCCATCGAGTTGATTCTGACTCATAGTGACCCTATAGGGCAGACTAGAACTGCCCCAATAGGGTTTCCAAGGAGTGGCTGGTGGATTCGAACTGCCGACCTTTTGGTTAGCAGCCAACCACTGCATCACCAGAGCTCCAACAAGGTGGAAATTGACAGCATGAAGACAAAGTCCTGGGGGCTCACAGGACTGTTTTCTGTCTTGCACACAAGCATCCCTGCAGGGGACTTGCAGAGATTATGCAATGTGCTTGGATTCGATTCTCCCACCTCCCTCAGTCCTCCTACCAACGATCACAGCAGAAAACCTCCAAGATTCAAGTGCCCGTTCTCTACTTTCCTCTAGGGAGTAGAGGTTTCCCCGCCAGGAGATCTGTCCCTGAACTCTACAGAGATCCAGAAGTCTGTCTCCAGTGAACAAATTCAAATCCCAGTCCCAGAGGTCTCTCCCCACATCCAACACCTCTTCATGGTGAGTTCTTACAGGTGGTTCAGTTTCTTTAGGACACCATACCCTGGTCTCCTACCGGGTCTCCAAAGAAAGGCTCCCTAAAGTATGGCCACAGGCAGGGACTCACATATACGCGGCCAATACTGAAGCTGAGTCTTCTGAAAGCCTTCTGGTAAGGACGGTGGCTCCCTCAACAGCCCATACCCCTTTTCATCAGGGTTTCACCCATTGTCTAACCAAAGTCCTCTTGCAGCAATGTCAGTCCCCTTCCTTTTCCTTTGCTCTTGGTGGGAACAGAGAATTGACATACTCATGCTTCCATATTATAGCATTACTTAGTACTTTTCAATACATATTACATTAAAGTTTCTCAAACTCGCATAGTACTTCTATGTGAAAGACGGGGAAACTGAGGCCCACAGAGAAAAGTGACATATCTAAGGTCACTCATTGGTTGATAACACACAAGAAGTAGGAATTCATATCTTCCAGTCTCTTGTGGATTGTTGTTTCCAGAGGCCGTCTGCTGCACATTAATAGCCCATAAAACAGTCTATAAAAGCCAAAGGAATTTTTAGTGCTAGGAAAAACCTTGAAAGTCAGCGAGCGAGTCTATGCTTCTCAACACAAATTGTACGGTGGATGAATAAACTATTTAAAATCTCTATCGCAAGGTCTAGTAAAAAAGGTGAGAAGAGAGGAGACCCTGGTAACGGAGGAAATGAATTGCAACTCGTGTTACCCAAAGGGAGGGTGGGGAAGCCAAGAAGTTCCATGCAGGTGCTGACGATATGCCTGGCAGCTGTCAACAGGCTGCTGTCAAGATCAGCAGTTGAAAGACACGCATTTTGTATTTAAAATAATGGACTTTATCTTGGGAGACATCTAGCTCAATTGGCATAACATAGTTTATAAAGAAAATATTCTACACCCTACTTTGGTGAGTAGCGTCTGGGGTCTTAAAAGCTTGTGAGCAGCCATCTAAGATACTCCACTGGTCCCACCTCATCTGGAGCAAGGGAGAATGAAGAAAATCAAAGGGACAAGGGTAAGATTAGTGGACCACAATGGACCACAACTACCACAGCCTCCACCAGACTGAGTCCAGCACTAGATGGTGCCCGGCTACCACCACCGACTGCTCTGACAGGGATCACAATAGAGGGTCCTGGAGAGAGTTGGAGAAAAATGTAAAACAAAATTATAACTCACACACACACACACACACACACACACACACACACACACAAAGACCAGACATACTGGCCTGACAGAGACTGGGGAAACCCAGATAGTATGGCCCCTGGACACCCTTTTAACTCAGTACTGAAGTCACTGCTGCAGTTCACTCTTCAGACAAAGATCAGACAGTCCCATAAAACAAAAATGGGGACACCAGCCCAGGAGCAAGGACAAGAAGGCAGGAGGGGACAGGAAAGCTGGCAACAGGGAACCCAAGGTTGAGAAGGGGAGATTGTTGACACGTCGCGGGGCTGGCAACCAATGTCACAAAACAATATGTGTATTAATTGTTTAATGAGAAACTAAAAAAAAATGGACTTTATCAGAAATTATCTGTGCTACATCCTTATCTTACAACTAGGTATTTTATTGTAGAGAAACCTCAAGGTTGGTGGCACACTCAGTGCGTGCATTTGAACTTCATTCATGTCGGTTCATAGTATCACAGAAAATACTGTCTTCTGGTCTTGGAGCTCCACTGGACAGGTGTGGGTTGGCAGAGGCAGAGGGGGAAGGGAGGGCAGTGTGAAATGCTGCCTCTGGCCATCTCCACTTCCCCTTCGCCACTCCTCCACCAGGGATGCAGGAGAAGGCAGGGAGCATGTTTATTCAAGGACAGGAAGTGTAAAGGAGGGCACAGTCCCTTGCCCTGCAGCCAAGGGATGACTAGGTGGCAGAGGATATTTAGCAACAGGAACTACACAAACGGTTCACTCGGGTTACAGCCAAGACTCCTGGCGGAATACCCCCAGGAACACGGATGTCCTGCTTAGGCCTTAGCATCCAGCCCATGACACAGGAGTCAGGAATTAAGCTTCAGGGTGAGGGGGTGTTTTCCTGCTGCAAAACTTTAATGAACTAGACACTCCCTCCTGGAGCCTGTGGCTGTTAATCCAGCTTCCAGCTATCGGTAGAGATGGGAAAGAACTCGTGTTCCCATATCAGAGAAGGGGAGAATCCCGAAGTTACCATTCTTCCCTATGGAAACCTCTATGCCAGAAGCCCCTCTTAAAATTAACTCATGAAAAAGTAACAGTGCAAAAGGGATATGAGGTCTCAGTCTGTTTTTCACATAGGGACTCTCACCAAATCAAAGTCATGGGCAATTAATAAAAAACAATATGTGCCACAAGTCTGAAAGTATCTGAACAATTGTTAAAAAACATGTGATTCAAAAATTATTTTTATATTATTTTGGAATATGTCAGAGACACATATTCAACAAGATTTGTGACCTTCAAGGAAGATTTGGTCAGAGTTTGTATATTTTGCCTTACTGTTCAGGGTTAGCTCTAGATTAATTATGAAGTCTCATCCCATTCTAGGTTCATACACAGTATGTAATTAAGTGAAGATGTGTAAGTTTCTCCATTATGCTGTGCTCCATACAATCATCACTGTACCCCAGAGAATGTCCACAGACACCACAGGGTGATCTGGGCCCCAGTGTGCATGAAGACGCCAGGACCCACCTGGATCACTGCCCCTCCTGCCCCCACTCCTTCCTAAGATGCTTCCTAACGCTGTTCTCTGCCATCCAGTGGACTCTAACTCATGGTGACCTCATGTGTGTCAGAGTAGAACTGTGCTCCACAGGGTTTTTAATGGCTGATTTTTCAGAAGCTGATCACCAGGCCTTTCTTCCAAGGCGCCTGTGGTGGACTCCCGTCTCCAAACTTGCGGTTAGCAGTTGAGCGTGTTAACTGCCTACACCACTCAAGGACTCCACTCTTTCTCATAGGGCTCTACATACTCCAGCCCCTCTCTCTCTTCATAGCAGCAGCCTAAGCTCTGTTGCCATCCATTCCAAACCCTCCCTTTCTAGCCTGTTGCTTGGGAAAATGGCTTTTATGTCATCACCTTTGCTCCCCCAGTCAATGGTGAAAATTATTCTCTGACTCGTCCAGACTTTGGCTCTGCATGAATAAGTTAAGTTTTTCGAATTCACAACAAATTATTCTCTCTCAAGTGCCTGGCTCTGTCAATTAAAAACCATGACTTACCAGAATTGTCTGTTACAGATTTATAAAACTGATTTATCCATTCAACTGACTTCTCTGTTCTAAGTGATAGCTATGCTCCCCTCTCAGGTAATGAGCGTTAATGACGAATCAGGTTAGGGAAGAGCTTAATTATCACTTAGAACTATATCCTGCTTCACTACATCCTAGCATAATTATCAAACTAGTAGAATTCAGTATGAGATAAGTATCCCAAAATTCTACCGCTAGGTTACCATTTCTGAATTCATATCCATATTGTCTACTGTGGCCTAAGTTCTATGTATCAGAACTCCCCCAGGGCTGCCTTCTTTTTTCTTCCAAGTAAAAGAAAGGATTTATAATAGGATGGGAATGGAGATTGGAGAGAAACACCGTGGTATTGGTGAGGTGTGCTTCAAATGGAGACATGAACCCTCCACCCCATTGTTCACTGCTCCATTAGGTTGATGGGATTTATGATGGGGGATAAGAGGAGACTGCCCTCAATTTATACCTAGTTGTCGACCCAGATTGAGATAGCTTTTCTGAAAAAGTAAAACGAGCCCCTAGGGTTCTCAAAATGAATACAATTTGGGTGATATGAGTTAAGATACTGATTTGGAGAAAGATGAAAAGTAATTACAGGCATGATGGAAAATGGATCTCTCTTTCAATATGCAATATACATATATTATGTATTATATATACATACATATATGCATTTAAGTGTGTATATAGAAAACAGCCCAAGAGGTGGAGGACACAGCGTGAATTACACGACCAAATCAAGGCAGAGTTGGTATCACTGAACACACTGTGATTATGTTGATTGAAACCAGATTTAAAGGACCAGGGGAATTTGTTTGGGAACAGAGAACAGGACCAAAATATTCCCTCAGAGAGGAAATCTCATCAGAGGGAAAAAAAATTGGGGGGGGGGAGGGGGAAGAGGCAGGCGCGGCAGGGAGTAGGGAGGGCAGCAAGCATAACCGTATGACAGAATTTGGGAAAGTGGAATGAAAAGTATTCATCTCTCCACTTCCAAGGGTCTAAGAGGAATAGAGCATGATAAATCCAGTGGAGATGAGGATGGGACAAAGAGAAATCTAGGGAGGGAAGGAGAAGAAGCACAGGAAGGCGGCTAATAACTGGTGTGTTTCTTTCTCTGCTGCTCCACATTGGGAAATACATTCACTCAGCTTTGGTAATTGAACAGTGAAACATACCTCATCTCCAAATGCCGGAATTCAAGGATGGGCGTTCATCATGTGTGGGTTTGAAAGAAGTAAGATTAATGGACAGCTCTAGCCAGGGACATCAAAAGCATCTTTTTAGACACAACCATTTGAGGAGGGGTGAGAGGAGAGAGAGAGATGGAAGACTCTGGCATTGGGCCAATCTCTTGGAAAAGAAAATGGCAAATTCAGAATTCCACCCTTCTAAGCTAGTCAAAGTCACTCGCGCTGCTGTGGTGAGCACAGACAGACCGAATGACAAAATCTGTCAGATACAGCGCAAGGTCAAGCTCATCTGGAGGAGCTCCCCAAATGCATGCTTTGAAACAAAGGCGACATTTAAAAACAGTAATCACAGAGAGTCAAAATTTAGCATTTGGAAGGAACTTTGGAGATCATCTAACTTCTCAACCTTCATTTTACAGCTGAGGAAACTGAGGTCCCAAGAGCTAAGGTGAGCTGCCGAAGATCACAGAGCTGGTTAATGAGAGGGTCAGAACTGGGTTTTGTGCCCCCAATTAAAATGTCAGTTTCCACCTATTTTTTGTTCCTTTTAAAGTTTTGTGCTGCTTTTATGACATCAACGTTGTAATACTCAATGGATCAACTAAGCAATAGAATACACCGGAGGCCTAAGAATAAGTCAAGAAAAACAAACCCATTCCTATTGAGTTGATTCCGACTCATGATGACCCCATGTGTTGCAGAGCAGAACTACTCCACAGGGTTTTCTTGACTGTAATCTTTATGAAAGCAGATCACCTGGCCTTTCTTTCATGGCACTGCTGGGTGGGTTTGAACTGCCAACCTTCAGTTAGTAGTTGAACACAAACAGTATACACCATCCAGGGACCTTTGCCCTAAGAAGAGCAGTGACCACACTAAAGACCTCTTCCTCCCAGGCACTAAGATACACAAATTTGGGAGCTCACTCCTCTTTTAATGCAATGCTGTCATTCCCATCACTGAAGTTACGAGAAGGATAGAGGGAAAGGTCTGATAAAGATCACAGAAGTCAAATCCTAGGACCAGTCTTTTCTAATTTCCTTCCCAATGCTCCAGTTAAGGAGCTTGGCAAGTTCCTATTATCCAAAGACCAAAAAAAAAAAAAAAACCAAACCCACTGCTGTCAAGTCGATTCCAACTCAGAGAGACCTTATAAGACAGAGTAGAACTGCCCCATAGAGTTTCCAAGGAGCACCTGGTGGATTCGAACTGCTGTCCTTTTGGTTAGTAGCCATAGCTTTTAACCACTATGCCACCAGGGTTTCCTTCTTCAAGGACATGGAGGAAAATTTCTAGGGGTGGCAGTCCTTGCTTCTCTCTCCCTTGCCGCACTCCTCTTATAAACAAAACTAAAAAGTACAGAGAGTTCAGGTCCCCTAGTCAGTCACAGGGCAGATGCCTGTTGATTCTCCTGGGGAATCCCAACCTACAGCATTTCTTGCCTGCTCATTTTGAAGGAGTGGAATTTTCATTTTCAAGTTTGGACAAGAGATTCTAGCAGGGGCTGGGGAGAGCAAATAACATTTCGGTGAGTAGGCAGTACTTTCTGAATATATTTCTCTAGTGCATTTAGGCAGATAGAGAGTTCCCACTTCCCTTCTTACCCCCTCTCCCTGTCTCCCCCTGAAGCATCTATGTGTGTACACATATGTCACTTCTGGAATCAACTGATGCCTATGAAAGGCTAGATCAAAAGGAGCATCTGTCTGAAGAATTACGAGAGAACAAGAAATTGTCGTAAAAGACACCCCTGGGGCTGGCAGTACATTCTTCTGGCATTATCCCTGCAGGCTGGTTTTAGATTTAGCTTACCATTTAGGTACAAATGGGAGGGGCCACAGTTCAGTTTACACAGGGGTAGCAGTGGAGCAGAATACCATAAGCCACAGCAGGACAGAGCTGGTTGGCCATTAAGGAAGAACCTTCCTAAACGTGACATCAAAAGGTAGTGGAGCTCATATTCAAGGGTTATGTTTAAAGCTTTAGCTTCTCCTGTGACAGGTGGGATGCAGCTCCACCTGGAGACCAGTGGCTGAGCCATGTGTGGCACAAGGATGGCTGAGAGTCAAGCAACCTGCCTTTCAGTTCTGGCTCTGCTACTTTCAAGTTGGATGGTCTCGAGCAACTCACATCATCTCTCTGAGCCTCAACGTTGCTGTTGTCGTTAGCTGTCATCCAGTCACTCCCAACTCATGGCAACCCCATGCACAAGGGAAGGAAACCCTGCCGAGTCCTGTACCATCCATAGGTTTATCACTGGCTGATTTTTGGAAGTAGATCATCAGGCCTTTCTTCTTTGTCCTTCTTAGTCTAGAAGTTCCACTGAAACCCGTTCAGCATCACAGCAACACGCAAGCCTCCACTGACAGACAGGTGGTGGCTGCACATGAGGGACACTGGCTGAGAAATGAACCCAGCATTTCTCTACCACATTTAAATGGATTTGCCTACATGGAAGGCAAGAACTACCACTGAACCACCACTGCCCTCCTGAGCCTCAACAGGGAGCAAAAAAGAAACGTTTCCTGTGGAAATGTTTCTTGAGTATCCACTCCTGCCTCGGGGTTCCTGTTAGATGAGCATGGATGCTGGAGAGAGGTAACACCCAAGTCTTTACTGGAGCCGCTACTGCTGTGGCTGCCTTGATGGAGCAGCTCAGTGGGGTCACTGGCCTGGAAATCAGGAGATCCAGATGAACTAGGAAGTAATTATTTGACGAACAAGCAGCATGGTGCAGGGGGAAAAGGGTGGGCTAGGAAGTCTGATAGGCCTGCACTCAAAGGCTTGCTTTTCTACCTCCTAGTACTATGACCTTGGATGAATCACATGACTTCTGTAAGCCTCAGCTTCCCCAACTGTAAAATGAAGTTAATCATAACAATGACTCTCAGAGGTGTAAATGCAGTATTTCATGATATATGCTTGGTGTACACACTGCCTGGCATGTAGTAGGCATTCAGTCAATAGTTATTGTTGTTGTTAGGTGCCGTCGAGTCAGTTCCAACTCTTAGCAACCCTATGTACAACAGAACAAAACACTGCCCGCTCCTGCGCCATCCTCTAAATCGTGCTTTGTTTGAGCCCATTGTTGCAGCCACTGTGTCACTCTATCTCCTTGAGGGTCTTCCTCTTTTTCCCTGACCCTCTACTGTACCAAGCATGATATACTTCTCCAGGGACTGGTCTCTCCTGATAACATGTCCAAAGCAGTGAGATGAAGTCTCGCCCTCCTGGCTTCTAAGGAGCACTCCGGCTGTCCTTCTTCCAAGACCAATCAATAGTAGCTACCTTCATTTTAATAAAGTCCTACTTTCGACTTTAATTTTCCCACCGGCAAACTTCTGGATAATAAACCCTGACTTCTCCCTGCCTAACGTGAATGCTGTGCAGATGAAATAACATAAACACACACTGTCATGGTGTTACTACCTTAGAATGCAGATGTACGAAGCTGTCCTTCTCAGCAGCAGGAATCATTCCAGATCAAAGGATCCTCCTCAGCTGTGTCAGCTGCCCTGTTCCTGGCAACAGACTCCAGCCAGAGTTGTCCACTATCGCCTTGAATCTGGCTGTGAAGCTGTCCCTGACTAACCTACCCTACACTGCTCCTAAATCCACTGCTCTGCGCAAAAGGGGTACTTCTCACTTACAATGGAGCAGGGAATGGCAACAAACTGAGGTCAGACAATTTAGCTTATGTAGTCTTGGCTCTTGCTACTTGTGTGAGCTTGGACATATCGATACACCTCTCTGATCCTCAGTCTCCAAATCTGGAAAATAGGGATAATAATACCCGTCCCCCTTAGGAGGCACTTTTCAGTCTCATATAATAAACTTTGAGTCTTAAAGGGATGCTAATAACTCTTCCAGTTACCACCTGCCGTCTAGTTGATTCTGACTCATCATGACCCCATATGTGTCAGAGTAGAACTGTGCTCTATAGGGTTTGCAAAGGCTGATTTTTTTGGAAGTAGATTGCAAGGCCTTTCTTCCAAGATGTCTTTGGGTGGTCTTGAACCTCTAACCTTTTGGTTAGCAATGGGCCGTGTTAACCATTTGCATACCCAGGGACTCCGATAACTACCCACTAACCCACTGCCGTCAAGTCGATTCCAACTCATAGTGACCCCATAGGGTTCCCAAGGCTGTAAATCTCTAGGGAAGCAGATGTCTTTCTCCCTTGGAGCCACTGGAGGTTTAAACTGCTGACCCTTCAGTTAGCAGTTGATCGCTTTAATTACTGTGCAACCAGGACTCTTTATAACTACAGTGCTATGGAAATATAAGGAATGATGAAGCTGATAATGATGATATCATTTCACATGTGAATGACCTGCCTTCCTGACAAGGTTGTAAGTTCCTTAGGTGCTCAGAGGTGGAGATCTTCCATACTCTATCTTCCCCATCCCCACCCCCAACCCCACCCCTAGGACATAGACACCTATATCAAGCATATAGGAAAGAAGTAATAAATACCTGATAAGTTCAAGTAGGAGCCCTGGTGGTGCAGCGGTTAAGAGGTTGGCTGCTAACCAAAAGGTCAGCAGTTCGAATCCACCAGCCGCTCCCTGGAAACCCTATGGGGCAGTTTTACTCTGTCCTATATGGTTGCTATGAGTCAGAAACAAATCGACAGCAACGGGTTTGGTTTAAGTTCAAATAAGTAAAAGTAAGGTAGAACATGGCCATTCTAAGGCATGATGACAGACAATCTTCTTTAGATTGGAGCATCCGAAACTTGACCCATCATCACAATCACCAGGGAGGGGTTAGTATTACAGATTCTCAGGCACTACCCCAGGCTTACTGAATCAACATCATCAAAGGGGTGGAGCCCAGGAATCTGCATTTAAAAAAAATAACATCTGGTCTGGGAACCACTGCTTCCTCCATGCCCACCTGTTTGCCCTGAGATGGGTAGGAATCTCTGCCCCACACAACCCCAGCACAATGCCTAGCACAGGTACTGATCAAAAAGGGTTTGTTGAACCAAGCTGAAATTCCAGGTTGGTGAACCTATAATATAGAATCAGTTGGGGCCTCCCAGATGGGGAGGAGAAACCATGTGCCAGTGGTCCCTTTCCAGGGAGTCACACCAGTACAAAAAATATCCGTTCAGTGCAGAGAAAAAAGACAAAGCACAGCTCATGCCAAGCTCTACTTTCATGAGGAAAAGGACATCCCTTTTTCCCACTCTCATCTGAAAGACGTGTGGTAAATAAATAAACAAATGGAAGATGTCCCTGTCACAAAATGATAGATGTAGACCTAGAACGGGCTAATTCAACCTCTTGATTTTACAGGTATGGAAACTGAGGTCCAGAGACAGGCAGTAGCTTGACCAAGGTCACATGGCCATTTCATGGCCCAGGAGTGTGTCATCATGGACAGAGGACTGAACACTTTGGACTGTTATCGCAGCCCTCTGCAGACCTGCCAAGACATCGCACTTGACTTGCTCCTGTATCGCTTCATACCCGAACAGATCAGACTTCCGCCACTAAAACTCAACCTCAGCATAAAGCAGAGTCCTTTCTCTCAGGTCATGTCCCTTAAATATATCCATCCTCATAACAATAGGCAAACTTCAGGGCTCTTGAGCACCATAGCCTCACTCTTGTGGTTCTTTTCTATCAGTCCTACTGCCCTGCCCCTAATCACCTCTACCTGTCCATATACAGGCCTGTTGCAAGACTGATTTCAAACGTGACAAATACTACCTCTTCCACAAAGCCTGTTGTTACCCACCTTACCTTATAGTATAATATTAGGTCAGGAAAAGGAGAATTTGTAAGAGTCTTAAGAATGTGAAGTTAAGCTCCCAGGGAATTTTTATTATCTCTTTTGTAACTCTCATATTTTGCCTTGTTCTTGGCGGATTTGTTTATCCCTCATGGCAGTTTTTAAGCTGTGTTAGGACAGGGACTGTTTTACAACTATCAAATCCTCTACAATGTCTAGCACACACTTGTATGTCTATATATGTTTATGTGTGTATATGTGTTGCTGTTGTTAGATGCTATCAAGTTGGTTCCAACTCACAGCAACCCTATACACAACAGAACAAAACGTTGCCCGGTCCTGCACCATCCTCACAATTGTTGCTATGTTTGAGGCCACTGTTGCAGCCGCTGTGTCAATCCATGTCATTGAGGGTCTTCCTCTTTCTCGCTGACCCTCTACTTTACCAAGCATGATGCCTTTCTCCAGGGATGGTTCCTCCTGATAACATGTCCAAAGTATGTAAGACAAAGTCTCGCTGTCCTCACATCTAAGGAGCATTCTGGCTATACTTCTTCCAAGACAGATTTGTTTGTTTTTTGGCAGTCCATAGTATATTCAATATTCTCCAACAACATCATAATTCAAAGGCATCAATCTTTCTTCTGTCTTCCTTATTCATTGTCCAGCTCTTGCATGCATATGAGGCATATGAACTGGGTCATGCCCACCTTAGTCTTCAAGGTGACATATTTGCTTTTTAACACTTTAAAGAGGTCTTTTGCAGCAGATTCGCCCAACACAATGCATCATTTGATTTCTTGACTGCTGCTTCCATGGGTGCTGACTGTCGACCCAAGTAAAATTAAATCATTGACAACTTCAACTTTTTTTTGTTGTTGTTTATCATGATGTTGATTATTGGTCCTGTTGTGAGGATTTTTTTTTTTTTCTTTATGTTGTGGTAATCCATACTGAAGGCTGTTGTAGTCTTTGGTCTTCATCAGTAAGTACCTCAAGTCCTCTTCGCTTTCAGCATGAAAGGCTGTGTCATCTGCATATTGCAGGTTGTTGATAAGTCTTCCTCCAATTCTGATGCCGTGCTCTTCTTCATATAGTCCAGCTTCTCAGATTATTTGCTCAGCATACAGATTGAATAAGTATGGTGAAAGGATACAACCATGACGCACATCTTTCCTGAT